>NW_022291865.1:408274-549349 GCF_002776525.5 Piliocolobus tephrosceles
TTTCTTTCTTTCTTTCTTTCTTTCTTTCTTTCTTTCTTTCTTTCTTTTTTTTGATACGGAGTCTCACTCTGTCACCCAGGCTGTAGTGCAGTGGCACTTTCTCAGCTCACTGCAACCTCTGCTGCCTGGGTTCACTCCATTCTCCTTCCTCAGCCTCCTGAGTAGCTGGGATTACAGGCGCCTGCCATTGCGCCCAGCTAATTTTTGTATTTTTAGTAGAGACGGGGTTTCACCGTGTTACCCAGAATGGTCTCGATCTCCTGACCTCATGATCTGCCTGTCTTGGCCTCCAAAAGTGCTGGGATTACAGGTGTGAGCCACCGCACCTGGCCCAATCTTTGTTTTCTTTCTATTGGTACAGAGTCCTGTGAATTAAAAAAAAAAGGAAACTATAGGTAATTTAAAAATTATTTTGGCAAGAAAAGCAATCAATATTATAAACAATACTGCCAGGCTGGGCAGATCTCCTGAGCTCAGGAATTCGAGATCACCCTGGGCAACATGGTCAAACCCCATCTCTACTAAAATATGAAAAATTAGCTGGGCATGGTGGCACGTACCTGTAGTTCCAGCTACTCGGGAGGCTGAGCCACAAGAATCGATCGAGCCCCGAGGCAGAGGCTGCAGTGAGCCAAGATCGTACCACTGCACTCCAGCCTGGGCAACAGAGTGAGACTCTGTCTCAAAACAAAGCAAAACAAAACAAAAACAATACTGCTACTATTAAAATAATAGTCCAGGTGCAGTGCCTCATGCCTGTAATGCCAACACTTTGGGAAGACGAGGCAGGTGGATTGCTTGAGCCCAGGAGTTTGAGACAAGCCTGGACAACATGATAAAATTCTGTTTCTACAAAATATAAAAATAAAAAAATTATCTGGGCATAGTGACATTTGCCTGTAGTCCCAGTTACTTGGGAGGCTGAGGTGGGAGAATCACCTGAGCTTATGAGGTCAAGGCTGCAGTGAGCTGTGACTGGGCCACTGCACTCCAGCCTGCATTACAGAGTAAGACTCTGTCTCAAAAAAAAAAAAAAAAAAAGCAGACATTTATTGAGCATCAGTTAAGTGCAGGAAATTAGAGAATAGATAAGGCCATAGTCCTTGGCCTTAAAAAAAAATGATCATTTAGTATGTCAGGTGCTAGGTACTAGCAGAGATGCAAAAGAAGTATTCAAGAGGGTTCTGGGCTGGGTGCGGTGGCTCACACCTGTAATCCCAGCACTTTGAGAGGTTGAGGTGGGTGGATCACTTGAGGTCAGGAGACCAACCTGGCCAACATAGCAAAAGATGATCTCTATGAAAAACTACAAAAATTAGCCAGGCATGGTGGCAGGTGCCTGTAGTCCCAGCTACTTGGGAGGCTGAGGCAGGAGAATCACTTGAACCTGGGAGGTGGAGGTTGCTGTGAGCCAAGATTGAGCCACTGCACTCCAGCCTGGGTGACAGAGCAAGATTCTGTCTCAAAAAAACGAACACAAAAACAAAAACAAAACCCTCCTTTCCATTGTCATGTAATTGGCTTAAGAGACATAGAAACCAATTCTGACCAACAAATCATAGGAGGTTTGTTGGAAGCCTCTGGGAAAGGAACTTCATCGATCTTGCTGGGTGTTAAGGGGTAGAATGTAACTTATATAGCCTGATAATTACTGACAATCATCTTGAGATTATGGCAGAGGAGGCCTAGAATTAAGCTTATATTACAAAGCTGGGCGCGGTGGCTCAAGCCTGTAATCTCAGCACTTTGGGAGGCTGAGACGGGCGGATCACGAGGTCAGGAGATCAAGACCATCCTGGCTAACACAGTGAAACCCCGTCTCTACTAAAAAAATACAAAAAACTAGCCGGGCGAGGTGGCGGGCACCTGTAGTCCCAGCTACTCTGGAGGCTAAGGCAGGAGAATGGTGTAAACCCGGGAGGCGGAGCTTGCAGTGAGCTGAGATCTGGTCACTGCAGTCCAGCCTGGGCGACAGAGCGAGACTCCGTCTCAAAAAAAAAAAAAAAAAAAAAAGCTTATATTACAGAAAGCAGAGCAGAAAGATAGAAAAAACTGAGGTTTTTTTTTTTTTTTTTTTTTTTTTTTGACAAAAACGGTATCATTCTGCCACCTAGGCTGCAGTGCAAGTGGCACAATCACGACGCAATGCAGCCTTGACTCCCCAGGCTCCGACAATCCTCCTGCTTCAGCCTCCTGAGTAGCTGTGACTACATGTATGTGTCACCACGCTGGGCTCTGAGTTCTTGATCATGTAATGTTTCCTCTGAGTTAACTAACGCTGAAGCTTTTGTGAGTCAATATACTTTTTATTTAGGACAGTTTGAATCAGTATTGATGTTATCTGCAGAGAGCATCCTACCTGAAGGTAGGTTCCAACTTTCAAAGACACAATCTGGTTGGGGAGGCAGGATCACCATATTTCGCTGGCTCTCTGATGTACTTCCTTTTCTCCATATTTTTTTTTAGCGTCTGTGAGATCAGGGCGTGTCTCTGAAATCAGAATATAAAACCATAAAATTATTCTTACTCCTTATTCAGCCAGCAGCTTTTCTTTTCCTTTTGTTTTTTTGGAGATGGAGCCTCACTCTCTCACCCAGGCCTCAGCCTCCCAAGTAGCTGGGATTACAGGCACCTGCCACCACGCCTGGCTAATTTTTGTATTTTTAGTAGAGACGGGGTTTCACCACGTTGGTCAGGCTGGTCTTGAACTCCCGACCTCAGGTGATTTGCCTGCCTCGGCCTCCCAAAGTGCTGGGATTACAGGCGTGAGCCACCATGCCTCAAGCAGCAGCCTTTTCATAGTTGTCAATGCCCATGCATGTGTGCATGACCTTGGTCATACTGTTCAGTTGATATTGCTTTAAGTTATAGGCACTGTTTGAAATGCAGGTATTAAGCTTAATTGCCATTTAAAATTAATCATGATTGTATCATGATTCAGAATTGAAATGCAAGTTTATTCTGTCTTCAGAAAAGCACAGAAACAGCAGTGAAACATACATTGATGTAAGTGTAGGAAATATTCATCCTTGGAGGAATTACTACAATTCCATAGTTTCTTGCAAATACTTTATACAAGAACTAGAAAAAGAAGACATCCACAAGTATACGGGACTGTGTTATATTCTGTTACTGAGATGCATGCAGAAGATTCTATCACACGTCAAACAATGCACCTGAAAGCAAGAAAAAAAAATGCCAAATCCCTCAGAATACATGTAAGAAATGTCATGGTCATGATAGGTTTGTGTTATTGCATCACGCAGGACTGTCATTAAAGCATTGAGAAATAGAAAGTGGAAACATTATCAGTTGCCTTTTGCTTATAGGAAATTAATTGCCAAGTTGGTCTTTTAGGTAGATGTGGTCACACCAGTTGTCTATGAGAATTTATTTTCCTGAACTAGAAGGGTTTTAAATAATTTGATCTTATTGTTTTTATTTTTGAAGGCCAGATCAGCTTCTTTTCCTTGAATAATTGAGGAATTTTGCTCTTTTTTAAAAAAATTATTATACTCTAAGTTCTAGGGTACATGTACACAACGTGCAGGTTTGATACATAGGTATACATATGCCGTGTTGGTTTGCTGCCCCTATCAACTCATCATTTACATTAGGTATTTCTCCTAATGCTATCCCTCTCCCAGCCCCCCACCCCCCGACAGGCCCTGGTGTGTGATGTTCCCTACCCTGTGTCCAAGTGATCTCACTGTTCAGTTCCCACCTATGAGTGAGAACAAGCAGTGTTTTGTTTTCTGTCCTTGTGATAGTTTGCTCAGAATGATGATTTCCAGCTTTATCCATGTCCCCACAAAGGACATGAACTCATCCTTTTCTATGGCTGCATAGTATTTCATGGTGTATATGTGCCACATTTTCTTAATCCAGTCTATCATTGATGGACATGTGAGTTGGTTCCAAGTCTTCACTATTGTGAATAGTACCACAATAAACATACATGTGCATGTGTCTTTATAGTAGCATGATTCATAATCCTTTGGGTATATACCCAGTAATGGGATGGTTGGGTCAAATGGTAATTCTAGTTCTAGATCCTTGAGGAATCATCACACTGTCTTCCATAATGGTTGAACTAATTTACACTCCCACCAACAGTGTAAAAATGTTCCTGTTTCTCCACATCCTCTCCAGCATCTGTTGTTTCCTGACTTTTTAATGATCGCCATTCTAACTGGCATGAAATGGTATCTCATTGTGGTTTTGATTTGCATTTCTCTGATGGCCAGTGATAATGAGCATTTTTTCATGTGTCTGTTGGCTGCATAGATGTCTTCTTTAGAGAAGTGTCTGTTCATATCCTTTGCCCACTTTTTGATGGGATTGTTTGTTTTTTTCTTGTAAATTTGTTAGAGTTCTTTATAGATTCTGGATATTAGCCCTTTGTCAGATGAGTAGATTGCAAAAATTTTCTCCCATTCTGTGGGTTGCCTGCTTACTCTGATGGTAGTTTCTTTTGCTGTGCAGAAGCTATTTAGTTTAATTAGATCCCATTTGTCAATTTTAGCTTTTGTTGCCATTGCTTTTGGTGTTTTAGTCATGAAGTCCTTGCCCATGCCTATGTCCTGAATGGTATTGCCTAGGTTTTCTTCTAGGGTTTTTATGGTTTTAGGTCTAACATTTAAGTCTTTAATCCATCTTGAATTAATTTTTGTGTAAGGTGTAAGGAAGGGATCCAGGTTCAACTTTCTACATATGGCTAGCCAGTTTTCCCAGCACCATTTATTAAATAGGGAATCTTTTCCCCATTTCTTGTTTTTGTCAGGTTTGTCAAAGATCAGATGGTTGTAGATGTGTGGTGTTATTTCTGAGGTTGTAGATGTGTGGTGTTATTTGTGAGGCCTCTGTTCTGTTCCATTGGTCTATATATCTGTTTTGGTACCAGTACCATGCTGTTTTGGTTACTGTAGCCTTGTAGTATAGTTTGAAGTTAGGTAGCATGATGCCTCCAGCTTTGTTCTTTTGGCTTAGGATTGTCTTGGCAATGTGTGTTCTTTTTTAGTTCCATATGAACTTTAGTTTTTTTCCAAAGGCATTTTGCTCTTTAAGTGAAATTACCAGCACTATTGGAGATACTGTTATTTAGCCCTGGTAAAAACTTGTTTCAAAAAGATAACCACTCTAGCCACGTGTAATGGTGCATACCTGTAATTCCAGCTACTTAGGAGGATGAGACAGGAGGGTTGCTTGAGCCCAGAAGTTTGAGGCTGTAGTACACAATGATAGTAGTTGTGAATAGCCACTGCACTCCAGTTTGGGCAACATAGTGAGATCCCATCTCTCAAATAAAGAAAAAAGAAAGAAGAAAACCACTCTAACTTTGGAACTTGCACCTTTGGAATAAACTTAGCTGTATGGATCATATATACTTCTGCGGTTAGCATCTGTAATATCCATAGCATAATCCACATTTTTCTGGAAATGCTTGCATGCAGCAGGATAGAAGTATCTTAATCTCTTGTGTGTTTTAAATGTTTATAGACATATTTAGAGCATAGAGAGACTGCTGTCTGTAAATAGATCTGCTTCCCTAAACAGTCCCTAAATGATCTCTCTGCCTCTTTCCTTGTCTTGCACTAAATTCTATATGATGCAAAATGTCCTTTCTAAAGCCTGATTTGATTCTACTGCCTGAAGAATAGCATACAGACTCCTCAGTCTGATATTCAGTTTGATAATGTCAGTCTACATTTCTAATTTTATTTTGTACCATACTCTTTCACATATTCTAACCTCAATCACATTGGAGGACTTGCCTTTGCCCAAACCTACTTATAGTCTCTTCTCTCCATATCTTTCCTTATGCTGGTTTCTCCTTGTGAAATCTTTTCCCATCATCTATCTCTTCCTTTTGGAGTACTTCCCATCCTGTGTGGCCCAGATCAAGTAGTGCTGTTTTACATCTCCTTATTGAGGGTTAATGCCTGCCTCTCTTACTTTCCTATTATTTTCATTGCATGTTGTGTCACTACTACACTTGGTTTATCTTGTATTCAAATTAAGAGTGATTTGTAAATATGTTTGCTCTACTGGACTTGGGCTCCTAAGCGCAGTGACCAAATTTTTCACTAATTTTAGTCATTCGATAATTAATGGAGTTAGTCACTGTGTTAAATACTCTCATGAAGCTTCTAGGCAATAAGGAAAGCCAGACATTAATGAATAATTACAAGTGTGTTGAATATGATGACAGAAATGTAAGTTTTAATAGGAGCATATCAGAAGGGAATATCATTTAGTCTGAGTAACTGGGGAAAGCTTCCTGAAAGTAGTAACATTTAAACTGAATTGTTGTTGTTGTTGCTGTTGTTTTGGAGACAGAGTCTCGCTGTGTTGCCCAGGCTGGAGTGCAGTGGCGCAATCTCGGCTCACTGCAAACTCCACCTCCTGGGTTCATGCCATTCTCCTGCCTCAGCCTCCCGAGTAGCTAGGACCACAGGCACTCGCCACCACGCCCGGCTAATTTTTTAGTATTTTTAGTAGAGACAGGGTTTCACCGTGTTAGCCAGGATGGTCTTGATCTCCTGACCTCGTGATCCGCCCACCTCGACTTCCCAAAGTGCTGGGATTACAGCCATGAGCCGGGATTACAGGCGTGAGCCACCGCACGCAGCCTAAACTGAGTTTTAAAGGATAGTACCAGCCTGGTGCTTTGGTTCATGCCTGTAATCCCAGCGTTTCGGGAGGCTGGGGTGGGAGAACTGCTTGAGCTCAGGAGTTCGAGAACAGACTGGGCAACATAGCAAAACCTTGTCTTTACTTAAAAAATTAAAAAATAATAAAAAATTAGTTGGGCATGGTGGTGTGTGCCTATAGTCCCAGCTACCAGGAAGGCTGAGGTGGAAGGATAGGTTGAGCCTGGAGGCTGCAGTGAGCCGTCATTGCACCACTGCACTCCCACCTGGGGTACACAGCAAGACCCTGTCTCAAAAAAAAAAAAAAGTAGGAACTAGCAAGATGAAAATGGGAAGGGAATTGAAAGAGGACAGGAACAGTATCTAAGAAACCTAATACTTTAGAAATAATGACATGTTCTTATTACTGAAGACAGTCAAGATTGTGGAAATTTAATAAATGAAGAAGAACGTGGCACCATGTGAGCCTGTAGAAGCAGACAAGGGCTGAATCACGCTGTCCTAAGAATTTTTTATTTTATCGTAGGGGCAGTAGGAAGTAATTGGAAGTTTTTTTTTTTTTTTTTGAATGTTTTATTTTCTGTAATTTATTTATTTATTTTTTTTTTTTTTATTTATTTTTATTATACTTTAAGTTCTAGGGTACATGTGCATAACGTGCAGGTTTGTTACATATGTATACTTGTGCCATGTTGGTGTGCTGCACTCAACTCTATAAGGGAAAAGAGGAGGTCAGAATTATGTTTGTAAAAGCACACTTTGGCTGGGCTCGGTGGCCTGCATCTGCAATCCCAGCACTTTGGGAGACGGAAGTGGGTGGATCATGAGGTCAAGAGATAGAGACCATTCTGGCCAACAGAATAGGCGGGAGAATCACTTGAACCTGGGAGGCGAAGGTTGCAGTGAGCTGAAATCGCCCCACTGCACTCCAGCGTGGGTGACAGCGCGAGACTCCGTCTCAAAAAAATAAAAATAAAATAAAAATAAAAAAATAAAAGCACATGTTTGCTGCAATATGAATAGATCTGAGCAATATGAATAAATTTGAGACACAAAAGTTTGTTAGTTGTTTGTTTTGGTGGGAGGGGGTTTTATTTGTCGTTTGCAATTATTCAGGCAAGAGACAGTGGTTTAGACCCTTAGATATTTGCATCCCCTACAAAGTTGAGTACAAGTGTTTGTTTCCAGAGTCATTAATAAATGTTTTTTGAACTAAAGTAATTAATTGGCTCATTATGTGTAAACTCCAAGACACTACAGTCATTAGGAGCACTTTTTTTTTTTTTTTGAGATGGAGTCTCACTCTGTCACCCAAGCTGGAGTGCAATGGCGTGATCTCGGCTCACTGCAACCTCTGCCTCCTGGGTTCAAGCAATTCTCCTGCCTCAGCCTCCCAAGTAGCTGGGATTACAGGCACGTGCCACCACGCCTGGCTAATTTTTGTATTTTTAGTAAAGACAGGGTTTTGCCATCTTGGCCATGCTGGTCTCAAACTCCTGATCTCAGGTGATGCACCCACCTCAGCCTCCCAAAGTGCTGGGATTATAGGTGTGAGCCACCATGCCCAGTCATGGAACACTTTCTTTTTTTTTTTTTTTTTTGTTGGAGTCTCTCTCTGTTGCCCGGGCTGGAGTGCAGTGGCGTGATCTCAGCTCATTGCAGCCTCCACCTCCCAGGTTCAAGCAATTCTCCTGCCCTAGCCTCCGAGTAGCTGGGGAAACAAACACTTTTAAATACTTGGACATTCTTCTCCAAGTGACCTTAGGTCTGTGATTCCAGGTTTCCCTAAGTCCAGAGCAAATAATTTCTTCTCTGGTGGTCCCTGAAGATCCTGTATCAGGAAGAGAACACTGTAACTAAAATTACTGCCAGCCTCATTTTATAAGAAACTTCTCTATAAAGGTCACTTGTTGAGTATTGGTGGAAATGACATTCCTTTCAGTTCAAGAAAGGAAGCTCATTCTTTCTCATTAGTTGTCTTCTGCTTTGGTTGCTAATGTTTCAATGTATGCAAATAAAATTTCTCCCTTAGCTTACTTCATAAAAACAACAGGTTATGCTTTTAATTTTTTGTGAGGTTAGAAAATCAGTCTAGGTGTAATATTTGATAATCTTGTGTCAGGTTATTTTTTATGCTTACTAATTTTTAAAAATTTCAAGATAGCCATTTATTATCAAAATGGGAAGTGTGTGTGGGTATGAATAAGCATAATTAAAGAAAACAGGCCATGGCCGGATACAATGGCTCATGCCTGTAATCCCAGCACTTTGAGAGGCCAAGGTGGGTGGATCACTTGAGACCAGGATTTCCAGACCAGCCTGGCCAACACGGTGAAACCCCATCTCTACTAAAAAATATATAAAAAATTAGCCAGGCATAGTGGCACGTGCTTGTAGTCCCAGCTACTCAGGAGGCTGAGGCAGGAGAATCGTTTGAACCCAGGAGGGGGAGGTTGCAGTGAACCAAGATCGCGCCATTGCACTCTAGCCTGGGCAACAAGAGTGGAACTCCATCCCAAAAAAGAAAAGAAAATAATAGATGAGCAGGTATTTAGCTAGTTATGAGGCATAATTATTCAGGATAGTTGTGAGATACACACACACACACACACACACACACACACCCCTCTTCTTTCAGATACCAAATAGAGACATGATTAAGTTTCTTTTTAAAATTTTTTATTTTTTTATTTTACTTTAAGTTCTAGGGTACATATGCACAATGTGCAGGTTTGTTACACATGTATACATGTGCCATGCTGGTATGCTGTACCCATTAACTCGTCATTTACATTAGGTATATCTCCTAATGCTATCCCTCCCGCTACCCCACAACAGGCCCCTGTGTGTGATGTTCCCCTTCCTGTGTCCAAGTGTTCTCATTGTTCAGTTCCCACCTACGAATGAGAACATGTGGTGTTTGGTTTTTTGTCCTTGCGATAGTTTGCTGAGAATGATGGTTTCCAGCTTCATCCATGTCCCCACAAAGGACATGAACTCATCCTTTTTTATGGCTGCATAGTATTCCATGGTGTATATGTGCCACATTTTCTTAATCCAGTCTATCATTGATGGACATGTGAGTTGGTCCCAAGTCTTTGCTATTGTTAATAGTGCTGCAATGAACATATGTGTGCATGTGTCTTTATGGCAGCATGATTTATAATCCTTTGGGTATATACCCAGTAATGGGATGGCTGGATCAAATGGTATTTCCAGTTCTAGATCCTTGAGGAATCGCCACACTGTCTTCCACAATGGTTGAACTAGTTTACAGTCCCACCAACAGTGTAAAAGTGTTCCTATTTCTCCACATCCTCTCCAGCACCTGTTGTTTCCTGACTTTTTAATGATCGCCATTCTAACTGGTGTGAGATGGTATCTCATTGTGGTTTTGATTTGCATTTCTCTGATGGCCAGTGATGATGAGCATTTTTTCATGTGTCTGTTGGCTGCATAAATGTCTTCTTTTGAGAAGTGTCTGTTCATATCCTTCACCCACTTTTTGATGGGGTTGTTTATTTTTTTCTTGTAAACTTGTTTGAGTTTTTTGTAGATTCTGGATATTAGCCCTTTGTCAGATGAGTAGATTGCAAAAATTTTCTCCTATTCTGTAGGTTGCCTGTTCATTCTGATGGTAGTTTCTTTTGCTGTGCAGAAGCTATTTAGTTTAATTAGATCCCATTTGTCAATTTTAGCTTTTGTTGCCATTGCTTTTGGTGTTTTAGTCTTGAAGTCCTTGCCCATGCCTATGTCCTGAATGGTATTGCCTAGGTTTTCTTCTAGGGTTTTTATGGTTTTAGGTCTAACATTTAAGTCTTTAATCCATCTTGAATTAGTTTTTGTATGAGGTGTAAGGAAGGGATCCAGGTTCAACTTTCTACTTGTGGCTAGCCAGTTTTCCCAGCACTATTTATTAAATAGGAAATCCTTTCCCAATTTCTTGTTTTTGTCAGGTTTGTCAAAGATCAGATGGTTGTAGATGTGTGGTATTATTTCTGAGGGCTCTGTTCTATTCCATTGGTCTATATCTCTGTTTTGGTACAAGTATCATGCTGTTTTGGTACAAGTACCACACTGTTTTGGTTACTGTAGCCTTATAGTATAGTTTGAAGTTAGGTAGCATGATGCCTCCAGCTTTGTTCTTTTGGCTTAGGATTGTGTTGGCAATGCGGGCTCTTTTTTGGTTCCATATGAACTTTAAAGTAGTTTCTTCCAATTCTGTGAAGAAAGTCATTGGTAGCTTGATGGGGATGGCATTGAATCTATAAATAACCATCTATAAATGGCCATTTTCACGATATTTATTCTTCCTATCCATGAGCATGGAATGTTTGTGTCCTCTTTTATTTCACTGAGCAGTGGTTTGTAGTTCTCCTTGAAGAAGTTCTTCACATCACTTTTAAGTTGGATTCCTAGGTATTTTATTCTCTTTGAAGCAATTGTGAATGGGAGTTCACTCATGATTTGGCTCTCTATTTGTATGTTATTGGTGTATAGGAATGCTTGTGATTTTTGCACATTGATTTTGTATCCTCAGACTTTGCTGAAGTTGCTTATCAGCTTAAGGAGATTTTGGGCTGAGATGATGGGGTTTTCTAAATATACAATCATGTTATCTGCAAACAGGGACAATTTGACTTCCTCTTTTCCTAATTGAATACACTTTATTTCTTTCTCCTGCCTGATTGCCCTGGCCAGAACTTACAACACTATGTTAAATAGGAGTGGTGAGAGAGGGCATCCCTGTCTTGTGCCAGTTTTCAAAGGGAATGCTTCCAGTTTTTGCCCATTCAGTATGATATTGGCTGTGGGTTTGTCATAAATAGCTCTTATTATTTTGAGATATGTCCCATCAATACCTAATTTATTGGGAGTTTTTAGCATGAAGGGCTGTTGAATTTTGTCAAGGCCTTTTCTGCATCTATTGAGATAATCGTGTGGTTTTTGTCTTTGGTTCTATTTATATGCTGGATTACATTTATTGATTTGTGTATATTGAACCAGCCTTGAGTCCCAGGGATGAAGCCCACTTGATCATGGTGGATAAGCTTTTTGATGTGCTACTGGATTTGGTTTGCCAGTATTTTGTTGAGGATTTTTGCATCAATGTTCGTCAGGGATATTGGTCTAAAATTCTCTTTTTTTGTTGTGTCTCTGCCAGGCTTTGGTATCAGGATGATGCTGGCCTCATAAAATGAGTCAGGGAGGGTTCTCTTTTTTTCTATTGATTGGAATAGTTTCAGAAGGAATAGTACCAGCTCCTCCTTGTGCCTTTGTTAGAATTCGGCTGTAAATCCGTCTGGTCCTGGACTTTTTTTGGTTGGTAGGCTATTAAGTATTGCCTCAATTTCAGACCCTGTTATTGGTCTGTTCAGGGATTCAACTTCTTCCTGGTTTAGTCTTTGGAGGGTGTATGTGTCCAGGAATTTATCCATTTCTTCTAGATTTTCTAGTTTATTTGTATAGAGGTGTTTATATTATTCTCTGATGATAGTTTGTATTTCTGTGGGGTCGGTGGTGATATCCCCTTTATCATTTTTTATTGTGGCTATTTTATTCTTCTCTTTTCTTCTTTATTAGTCTTGCTAGCGGTCTATCAATTTTGTTGATCTTTTCAAAAAACCAGCTCCTGGATTCATTGATCTTTTGAAGGGTTTTTTGTGTCTCTATCTCCTTCAGTTCTGCTCTGATCTTAGTTATTTCTTGCCTTCTGCTAGCTTTTGAATGTGTTTGCTCTTGCTTCTCCAGTTCTTTTAATTGTGATGTTAGGGTGTCCATTTTAGATATTTCCTGCCTTCTCTTGTGGGCATTTAGTGCTATAAATCTCCCTCTACACACTGCTTTAAATGTGTCCCAGAGATTCTGGTATGTTGTGTCTTTGTTCTCATTGGCTTCAAAGAACATCTTTATTTCTGTCTTCATTTTGTTATGTACCCAGTTGTCATTCGGGGGCAGGTTGTTCAGTTTCCATGTAGTTGAGCAATTTTGAGTGAGTTTCTTAATCCTGAGTTCTAGTTTGATTGCACTGTGGTCTGAGAGACAGTTTGTTATAATTTCTGTTCTTTTACATTTGCTGAGGAGTACTTTACTTCCAACTATGTGGTCAATTTTGGAATAAGTGAGATGTGGTGCTGAGAAGAATGTATGTTCTGTTTACTTGGGGTGGAGAGTTCTGTAGATGTCTGTTAGGTCCGCTTGATGCAGAGATGAGTTCAATTCCTGGATATCCTTGTTAATTTTCTGTCTCATTGATCTGTCTAATATTGACAGTGGATACTCTACGTATCTAGATGCCTGCTCTACACAACCTTAAAGACTTGATATTATTAGGAATGTTTACATTATGAATTGGATTAAGGGACATTTTTAGACAAACTTGAAGTAGTTGCAATTAGTCTTCGGTTCACCTTCCTGCCCCTTTCTGTTCAGGTTCATCCTCTTCTGTATTCACATTCCTGGTGTCCACATGATGGTTTCTAATTGCTTGTTGCTTTCCTTCTTGCAGTCTATTCAGACCTTATTTCCCTGAAAGTATTTCATGATATAGTGTACTCCAAAATGAGGTGTCTTTTTTTCTAACTCTGTTCTTTTTTTTTGAGGCAGAGTTTTGCTTTTGTTGCCCAGGCTGGAGTGCAATGGTGCAACCTTGGCTCACTGCAACCTCCACCTTCCAGGTTCAAGCAATTCTTCTTCCTCAGCCTCCTTAGTAGCTGGTACTACAGGCGCACACCACCATGTCTGGCTAATGTTTTTGTATTTTTGGTAGAGACAGGGTTTCACCATGTTGGCCAGGCTTGTCTCGAACTCCTGACCTCAAGTGATTTGCTCACCTTGGCCTCCCAAAGTGCTGGAATTACAGGTGTGAGCCACCACACTCAGCCATTTCTAACTCTGTTTAAACTTTCAACTTCTTCAAGAAGCTCACCTTAGCTAGGCGTTAGGAAGAAAGTGCTCTTACTAAGCTAATTTGAATCAAAGCATTTGGTTAATTTAATCTTCATGCATATTTACAGTTGAGAAAAGGACAGTCATTAACTCAAGTGACAATGATTTTGTAGTGGAATTTTAAACTCTGTAAAGGAGATTTTTTTAGGTCAGGCAACAATTTAACTGGCGTAATTCTCAATCTTAGTTGCACTTTGGAATCATTTGAGAAGCTTTTAAAAGATGCCTATTGCCGAGACCCACCCCCAGAGAGTCTAATATAATTGGTCTGGGGTGAGGATCAGAAACTGGAATTTTTAAAGCTCTGCAGATGGATTCTAATGTGCAGCTATGTCTAAGAACCATCAAGTTAGAATGACCCTGTTTTGATTTAACCTCATTACTAAAAGGTTTTCATTTTTCTGTTATGTGAGTTACATACACATTGATTACTATATCTGATAAAAGAAGGTTGGGAAAAGTTTAGTGGGACAATATAGAGCAATAATCGTAATTTAAGCATCCTCAAATTCACCTCCCACATTTTACTAATAAAGAGAAAATTTCAAAGGGTTAAACTTACAGAGATAGTTAGAGGTGGAGCCAGGGCAAACTTTAAATGACTTAAACAACAGAATATTTTTTAGGACATCTTAAAATATCCTAGATTTTTTTTCACTTTTTGAAATTTAATTTAATTTAATTAATTTTCTAATGGGCTAAATTTATTTTAAAATAAGATTCATTCATGCAAATGGCAAAATTCAAACAATTCAAAAAAGTACAAAGTAGAAAAGCACAGGTTAAGGTCGGGCACAGCGGCTCACACCTGTAATCCCAGCACTTTGGGAGGCCGAGGCAGGTGGATCACCTGAGGTCAGGAGTTCGAGACCAGCCTGGCCAACATGGCGAAACCCCGTCTCTACTAAAAATAGAAAAATTAGCCAGGCATGGTGGCAGGCGCCTGTAATCCCAGCTACTCGGGAGGCTGAGGCAGGAGAACTGCTTGAACCTGGGAGGTGGAGGTTGCAGTGAGTTGAGACCGCGCCATTGCACTCCAGCCTGGGGGACAAGAGCGAGGCTTCCTCTCAGAAAAAAAAAAAAAAAAAAAAAAAAGCAGAGATTACTTTCCTTTGTTGCCATTTCTGCCACAAAGAATATAACTATTGTCTTCCAGAAGGCGGCAGTATTGCTTACTCTTCAACAATCTCCCCTTGGTCAAACAGTGATTGCCCAGAGTCGACTATGAATATTCAAATCATCCTCCCAGTGACTCAATTAGTCCCTGGTACTGAAATGCCAGGTCAAAGCCAGATTCCCGATTCATGAGAAAAACCAAAAGTGAACAAAGAACTGCACCAGATAGTGCTGTAACTGTGTGGATAAACAGTAGGAAATAGTTTAGGGACGAAGAGAACCAAAGGGAGCACAGGGCAGTGGGTTGCCGCCCAGAAACTGTCTATCAATTTCCTATCTCCATGGAGGAACTGGAAGAGCTAGGGTCCAGTTTTGAGAAAGTGTGCATCCAATTGGGTCATGCAGAAAATCTTCTCTCCACAATAAACTGGACCCAGTCAATTCAAGGGTTTCTACAGTATCCCTCATGGCTCCAGAAGTCTCTAGGCTACTAGAAAAGACCTGGATCTTTCAATAATGGCCTTCCCCCAAAAGAGTCAGGGAGATCATGTTTGACTTTCCCAACCTTGTAGATTTCCAGCAGGAACAGGTGATAAAAAGCACAGATGCTCCTGTTTTGGTCATTAAATTCTAGCAACATATGGTGAGGAGAATGCTTTTTATACTTTCTATGTGAGATCACGTATCTACTAGAATAAAACGTTTGTTACTGGTGACATCTTTAGGATCCTGAGAGAATGACCCTTCTCTGTGACATTCAGGAATTTGCTTCTCCATGACCTAAGAGAGGACAGAACTGAAGAAAGTAGTAAGTGATGGAATTGTAGAAAGAAAAACTCTTAGTCTCCTCAAATCCTTGAGATCATTGCAGCAGGGATGGGGCAGGGGCAGAAGCAGAGGCAAGGAATGGACTATGACAGAAAAGGGTTGTGTGAGGGACAGTTACTAAGAGTGAAGCTTCGTTCCCAGGGTAAACCTAGACAAACCACAAAGAAAGAAGTATGTGGGAAACACATTATAGAATTTACATCTCTAAATGTATTTTATCTAAAATGCAAGATACATCTCTAATTATTATGGATCAATTGTGATGTGATCTACTGTTTGGGGTCCTTCAAAGTAATTGGTATAGAGCCTAGAACACAGGACCAAGAACCAGCTTTTTTTTTTTTTTTTTTTCTAATCAAGAGTCTTTCTAAAAGCTGCCGAGCTCTTAGACCAACTTTGTAGTTTAGACAGTCTTTTGGTAATTAATGGGAATTACTGTACCTAATTACAACAACAATTGAGAGAAATATCATATTAAATATTTTGGGTCATAATGTCAATCAGTTTAAGTTAAATCTTTACTTTCCACAAGCATTATTTTATTTTATTTTTTTTTTTGAGATGGAATCTCGCTCTGTCACCCAGGCTGGAGTGCAGTGGCGCAGTCTCAGCTCACTGCAAGCTCCGCGTCTTGAGTTCACGCCATTCTCCAGCCTCAGCCTCCAGAGTTAGCTGGGACTACAGGCGCCCGCGACCACGCCCGGCTACTTTTTTTTGTGTTTTTAATAGAGACAGGGTTTCACCATGTTAGCCAGGATGGTCTTGATCTCCTGACCTCGAGATCTGCCCGCCTTGGCCTCCCAATGTGCTGGGATTACAGGTGTGAGCCATCGCACCCGGCCTAGCATTATTTCTTTTAGTTTCCCCTGGCTACTTCTAAATGATGTGCCTGATTTCAACTATGAAGTTGTACTTTTTTTTTTTCCATGCTGTATCCAAATTTCATTCTAGATTATAGTACTTGGCAATATGTCCAATGACCATGGTTTGTAATGGGAAAAATCCTGACTATTGCCTTCATAAGGCTTAGACATCTTATATAGTCGTGGCAGAACTTTTATTGATAAACAAAAACAACAACAAAAACCCAGGGATGTTGACCGCATTTTCTAGGTTTGAAGCTAAAACAAATTTTGCTCAGGCTAATATAATTTAGTCAATGGGTATGCCCAAACTTCAGACTGGAAATATGAAACCCAGTTAAAAGCCAATAAAGAAAACCTGATGTGATCCCAGAGATAATTAGGAGAATCTACTAAAAGCATTCTTGTTAATAATGCAAGTGTTGGGCTCATTGTCACAGTGTAACTGTAACAAAGAAATGCCCACTGTGTTCTCTCTCTCGCTCTCTTTTTTTTTTTTTGAGATGGAGTCTTGCTCTGTCGCCCAGGCTGGAGTGCAGTGGTGTGATTCAGCTCACTGCAAGTTCCGCCTCCCGGGTTCACCCTGTTCTCCCGTCTCAGCCTCCCGAGTAGCTGGGACTACAGGCGCCCACCACCATGCCTGGCTAATTTTATTTTTGTATTTTTAGTAGAGACGAGTTTCACCGTGTTAGCCAGGATGGTCTCGATCTCCTGACCTTGTGATCCGCCTGCCTCGGCCTCTCAAAGTGCTGGGATTAAAGACATGAGCCACTGCGCCCGACCACCGTGTTCTCTTAATTTCACCTCAATTTTAAGTAAAAGATGGGCATACAAATCAGAAGCAATTGCCAGTGCCATGTTATGCCCTACCTTGATCTAGAACTAGGTGCATGATAACCAGAAGATCAGCTCTTACTGGCCAACAGGAGTGTGTATGTCTCTTAATCTAGTGGACGTGTCTGAGAGACTGCCTGCTCTAGTAGACTGCTCACCGACATCTGGTTCCTCTTCATGTGGAAAGATCACAATTACCCGTCCTGTTGAGCTCAGGTGTCACCATGTGAGTTGTTTTGGCCACTGAAATGTGAGTGGAAGCTCTGGGGGTTTCTCTGGCAGAAGTTTTAAGAGCCAGAGCATGCTTTTTCATGGTCTGCTTTTCCTCTGCCATGGCTACCAATAACATTCCAGACAGAAGTTGCTCTGGCAGTCTGGGTGCCAAAGTGAAAATAATGATGGAGAAGAGCAGAGCAACTTTGCCGATCTGCAATGCACATGTGGTGCAAGTGAGATGTAAGCTTTTGCTTTTTTAAGATTATTTGTCACTGCAGCACAACCCTACATCATACTTTCTCAGTGGGAGAAGTATCACCTCATGAGGGCAAAAATTGGTCTTTTTTTTTTTTTTTTTTTTGAGACGGAGTTTTGTTCTTGTTGCCCAGGCTGGAGTGCAATGGCATGGTCTTGGCTCACTGCAACCTCCACCTCCTGGGTTCAAGCAATTCTCCTGCCTCAGCCTCCCAAGAAGCTGGGATTACCAGTGCCTGTCACCACGTCAGCTGATTTTTGTTTTTTTTTTTTTTGTATTTTTAGTAGCGATGGGGTTTCACCATGATGGCCAGGCTGGTATTGAACAATTGACCTCAGGTGATCTGCCCACTTTGGCCTCCCAAAGTGCTGGGATTACAGGAATGAGCCACCATGCCCAGCCAAAAATTGGTTCTTGAAGGCAAAAAAGTCATACTCTTTGTTTTAAATTTTTTGGGACAGGGTCTTGCTCTGTTGCCCAGGCTGGAGGGCAGTGGCGTGAACACTGTTCACTGCAGCCTTGACCTCCTAGCAATCAAGCAATCCTCCTGTCTTGGCCTCCCCTGTCGCTGAGACCACAGGTGTGTACTACCATGCCCATCTAATTTTTTTTGACTTTTTGTAGAGATGGGGGTCTCATTTTGTTGCCCAGGCTTCATACTGGTTTTTTTTGTTTGTTTGTTTTTTGGTTTTTTTCTTTTTTGAGACAGAGTCTCACTCTGTTGTCCAGGCTGGAGTGCATTGGCACGATGTCAGCACACTGCAACTCCGCCTCCTGAATTCAAGCAATTCTCCTGCCTCAGCCTCCTGAGTAGCTGGGATTATAGGCGAGTGCCACCACGCCCAGCTAATTTTTTTTTTTTTTTTTTTTTTTTTTTTGGTATTTTTAGTAGAGACAGGTTTACACCATGTTGGCCAGGCTGGTCTCAAACTCCTGACCTCAAATGATCCACCTGCCTTGGCCTCCCACAGTGCTGGGATAGAGGCATGAGCCACCATGCCAGGCCTTTTTTTTTTTTTTTTAATGTTATAAAAGTCAGATGTGCTGGGTGTGGTGGCTCATGTAACATAGTGAGCACTTATCCCTTAACAAAAAATAAGACAATTAGGCAGGTGTAGTGGCCTGCACCTGTAATCCCAGCTACTTGACAGACTGACACAGGAGGATTTTTGAGCCCCCCAAATAAAAAAAAAAAAAATGAAAATGAAACACACAGATGTTATTGTATATACAGTACACAAATAGATATACTATATATTAAAAATTTAGAGGGGGATGATTAGGGAAAATGTCTAAAAAGGCTCCTTGAGAGGTGATAATGAAATAAAAGTTGAGTAACAGTGGTCTATAATGGTCAGGTTATCTTCATCAAATATAATTGAGGGGGTTCTCAGCTGTAGTGGCACATTTGAAACTTTTGGAGAGCTTTTTAAAAACACTGATATCCAAGTCTAGTTCCCAGAAATTCTAATTTAATTGGTGCAATTAACATATATGTATATATGTATATATATACACACACACATATATATATTAACAGTTCCCAGTTTACATATATACATTTTTTTTTTTAACAGTTCCCAGGTAATTCTAATTTGCAGACAGGATTAAGAACCACTGGACCAGACATTCTCAAAGACAAAGCAGCATTGCTTCCCCCAGGGAGAAGTCACACAAATAGCAGAGAAACAGCAGGGAGCACAGGAAGTGGCTGGCATGGAGTACAACTCACTCCTGTTTTAGACGGGCTGTTCTGGCCTCACATCAGGTAACAAAAAGCTGCATTCATCAAGAAGAGACAGCAATGTCCACTTCCTGTATTTTATCATTCCCATTTCATGACACACTATTTGAATGCAGGAGGTCCTTTACGAGTCATTTGGAAAACATAAGAAGGCCAAAAAATGGCTGTGGTTATTCCTGGACTAGTACCCATAATCAGCGTTTTCTGCACAGATGCATTTGGAAATCATCTCTAGCTTGACTCCTAAAATTCTAAGTTCTTATTAAGTGAGTTTAAAAAGCCATTCAGCATGAGATCTTTATCTCCTATACCTAGGAAACTCTAGATGCCAGAAGGGAACTTTCACATAGCATGTAAAAGTTAAAAATTAAAGAAAATTAAAAACAATTAGGAGGGCATTTTCTCTTTCTTTGCATGGAAAGAGGCTTGGGCTAAATTACAGTGACATGGGATTATTGTGACTGAATTCAGTCATTAGATGGGTCACCACTTATTCTTCCCTGAAATGTCACTTGGAATTGACAATGGTATGGCTATATATATATTTTTAAGATAGAGTTTCACTCTATGCAATGGCGCAATCTCGGCTCACTGCAACCTCTGGTTATGGCTATATTTTAATGAAGTGGCTCATTTTCAGGTTGGAAGTCAAAATTATAATGTGTTAATTAATAAGGGTATCACCTTGATTTTTCCTTTTACACATTTTCACACTCAGATGGTATTTACATTGGTCTCATTTATTTGGAGGTTAAAACTAAAAGACGTGGCCTGGCTTTCCTGATGTTAATTTTGGTCACTGAGCACCTAGCTCAAGGGCAAGGTGGAGATATTTGCAGGCATTACTTGTGAAATTTCTTGAAGCATAAACATAAAATTTCCAGGAAATTCTCCACAAGGAGAGTCAGCATCTGTTGTATAAGTTGACAAATGCTCAGAACTATCTTGTCAACACTTGGTTGATGATTTTGGCAGATCCAGAAATGAAAAAAATCAAGTGTTGCGGGTTATTAGTAGAGACCAGGATGGATTTGAGATGTGAAGATGGACAAAATGTGGATCCTAAAGGGCTTAAACACTAAGTATCTGCAATTCATTATCTCTAATTTTTAAAATTTCTTTTTAATTTTTTAATTGACAAAAATGTTATATATCAGCCGGATGTAGAGATGCATGCCTGTAGTCCCAGCTACTTGGGAGGCTGAGGTGGGAGGATCCTTTGAGCCCAAAAGTTCAAGGCCAGCCTGAGACCACCATCTCAGAAACAAAACAAAATTGTATTTATTTATCATATACAACATGGTGTTTTGAAATATTATGGAATGGCCCAATTGAGCTAATTAACATATGCATTACCTCCTTATCTCTCATTTCAAAGAATGGCAACAATGTGTTGTGAATCCTTTTTAGAATGCTGGCTAACCACAATTCCTCATGTGGAGAAAGCAACCCAGTGATTGTAGGATGTTGCTCTTCTACCCACAGCTGATTGAATAAGAGGCAGACACCTGACTTAATTACATTCTTTCTCCTGGGAGTTTGGAATTGGGATACAGAGTCCTTGATTTGTTTATATTGGGCACTGGAACTGTTAGATAATGAAGAGCTGGGGCTGACTGCCATTTTCTACCAAGGGGATGCCGAAGCAGAAAAAGCCAATCTTCAAAGAAAGGAGAGAAGACATTATGTAGCCTAGAGGAGATGAAAATAATATCTTCAGTTTGTGACTTTCAAGTTCCACGTCAAATCCCTTATGAAATCCGACTGTCCTCACAGTTTTTGGTTTTGTAAGTTATTTGTGTATCTTTTCAATACACATCATCCCCTGATACTTGAACTAATTTGAGTGGGATTCAGTGGCCTATAATTATTGCAGTCTTAAGAAATATGTCTATGTCTCTATACATAGAATGGCTAAAATCTATGAAGAACACATGTCACATTCACTACAGGTATTTGGCCTCTGAAAATTTTGCTTAAATTATTAAGATTAGCCTTCCAGTAGATGAACTGGCTGTTTAGTATGACAGATGTGGCAGGCTCTGTGAGCAAATGGGACACAAAGAAATGCTGACTGGCACGAAATCTTTTGCAACGTGGGCACATGTTTTACCATGCATGTTCTAAACCAAAAAGTATAGATCTAAACATGCAAAACCTATGGTTAAATTAGCTTTCTTTAACTTAATTAAACCCCATTAATATAGAGAGACAAAGGAGATATGCACAGCAATTTAATGTCTCCATTATAAAAGATTTGAATAGATTCTAAGATGGATGGAATAATCAGCTCTATCAGCTCCATCCATTTCTAGCCCCCTTTTGCTTCCGCTTTAGACCCCTGACACTAATTATGTAAATTTGACCACACAGAGCCTGATTGCTTTTGCACTGTAATTTAAATGTAGGTGTCTTATGAAGACAAAAGGAAATGCATTCTTTTCAGAATTAAGAATTTGAACTGATTCACTGATTTTGTTCCTGTTGAATTACCAGGCAGCTGGAGAAACAGCTGGACCAGTTTCTGAAGATCAAAAAAAGAAACATCAAGCCCGAATTACAATAGGGATTTCATCAGAATTTTATAGTATTATTTAATAAATACAAAACAGTTGGGCACAGTGACTCACGCCTGCAATCCCAGCACTTTGGGGGGCCAAGGCGGGCAGATCACCCAAGGTCAGGAGTTCGAGACCAGCCTGGACAACATGGTGAAACCCCGTCTCTACTAAAAATACAAAAATTAGTCAGGCATGGTGACAGACACCTGTAATCCCAGCTACTAGGGAGACTGAGGCAGAAGAATAGCTCGAACCCAGGAGGTGAAGATTGCAGTGAGCTGAGATCATGCCGTTGTACTCCAGCCTGGGTGACAAGAACAAAACTCCATCTCAAAATAATAATAACAACAATAATAATAAAAACAAAATACACTTTACTGGAAATTGGTTGCTTTCCTGTTTACATCAGCAAATGTATTATGAAGACGGTGCCAAATGCACTAGGAGTTTCTTGATTCACTGAGAGTAATCAGTTTGAACTTTATTTTAAGGACTACAAAATCCAGTTTGAAGGAGGATGTAAAGATCAGAAGCAGTAGAGCATAGTAGTCCTCTAAGATTGCTTGGGTTCAATACCCAGTTTTTCTAACTGTATGACCTTTGGTAAATTACTCGAGCTTTCTGTGCTTTAAGCATTCAAAAAAAATTATTGTTATTATTATTTTTTCGTCTGGGCCCAGTGGCTCACGCCTGTAATCCCAGCACTTTGGGATGCCAAGGTGGATGGATCGCCTGAGGTCAGGAGTTCAAGACCAGCCTGGCCAACATGGTGAACCCTCTCTCTACTAAAAATATAAAAATTAGCTGGGCGTGGTGACAGGCGCCTGTAATCCCAGCTACTAGGGAGGCTGAAACAGGAGAATTGCTTGAGTCCGGGAGGCGGAAGTTGCACTGAGCCGAGATTGTGCCATTACACTCCAGCCTAGGCGACAGGATGAGACTCTGTCTCAAATTTTAAAAAAAAATTGTTATTATTTTTTAGAGATGAGGTCTCGCTATGTTTCCCAGGCTGGTCTTGAACTCTCGGCCTCAACTGATCCTCCTGCCTCAGTCTCTCGAAGTGCTAGAACTACAGGCGTGAACTACCATACCCAGCCTCTGTGCTTTTATAGGACAAGCCTCAGACAAAACTCCTCAGACACCGAGTTAAAGAAGGAAGGGGTTTATTCGGCTGGGGGCATCGGCAACACTTCTGTCTCAAGAGCCGAGCTCCCCGAGTGGGCAATTCCTGTCCCTTTTAAGGGTTCACAACTCTAAGGGGGTGCGTGTGAGAGGGTCGTGATTGATTGAGCAAGCAGGGGGTACTAGACGGGGCTGCATGCACCGGTAATTAGATCGGAACAAAACAAGATAGGCATTTTCACAGTGCATTTCTATACAATGTCTGTAATCTATAGATAACAGAACCAATTAGGTCAGGGGTCGATTTTTAACTGCCGGGCCCAGGGTGCGGCGCCGGGCTGTCTGCCTTTGGTTTCATTTCTTCCTTTTAATTTTTACTTCTTTCTTTGGAGGCAGAAATTGGGCATAAGACGATATGAGGGGTAGTCTCCTCCCTTACTTTAATTTTCTTATTTGTGAAATGGGGATAATAACAGTACCTACTTCACTGGATAGTTATGAGGATTAAATGAGTTAGTTTATATGAAGCACTTAAAACAGGGCCTAGCTTATAGTAAGGTGCATTAGTCATTATTTTTATTTTTATTTATTTCTTTATTTTTGAGACGGAGTCTCGCTTTTCGCCCAGGCTGGAGTGCAGTGGCTGGATCTCAGCTCACTGCAAGCTCCGCCTCCCGGGTTTATGCCATTCTCCTGCCTCAGCCTCCTGAGTAGCAGGGACTACAGGCGCCCGCCACCTCGCCCGGCTAGTTTTTTGTATTTTTCAGTAGAGACAGGGTTTCACCGTGTTAGCCAGGATGGTCTCGATCTCCTGACCTCGTGATCCGCCCGTCTCGGCCTCCCAAAGTGCTGGGATTACAGGCTTGAGCCACCGGGCCCGGAGCATTAGTCATTATTATACCCCATTTGCGAAACCTTGTGTTTCCTTGAAATCTCTGCCAATGGAACTAATTATTTTATTAGTGCAATATCCTTTCAAATCCAGTCATTGACTCGAAATTAGGGAAATAGAAATATATCTGGCTTTTCACAAGCAGATAGCAATGTAGGTAGGGAATAGTATGGTGTATATATGGGTTATGTGTATATATGTGTATAAGAGCTATGTATGTACAAGTAGCCTTGATCTCAGAATTCAGACTTCCTACTTCCTTATGAGAATTACATTCTACACAGTAGGTTGGTTGAATGACTGTCTTGTCTTAGGACAGGGACAGTATGTTCTGATTAACTATAGGTGGACAAGGTACATTGGGTCAAGACAAGTATAAGATGAACCCAGCTGCAGGTTCTAGAAGGAAGTCCAGCCTCAGTGGTACACATCAGAAGGGAGGGTAGCCTGGGAAGTTGTTGACAAGAAGGAGGAATAACTTGGAGCTAGAGAATTTTTCTAAACTGGATAGCACAGTGATGGGTAACCCAGAAGAAGGAATATTCAGAGATCCTGGTAAACAGCCTGCTATTTGAGTAAGGGATGTTGCAAATAGCAGCATCTGCAATGGGAGAGTAGTAGGAGCATATTGGACTCCATCTCTGAGGGACTGTGATTTCATGGTGTATTAAAACAAGAGAGCCAATTAAAGGAATCAAAAAGGAGCTCAGATACCAGAAGCAGGGGCTAGATCTCAGAAATCTGAACTCTGTTGAAATTGTAGCATAAGACCAGAACCAGAGCAGCAATGGCAAGTTTACACTGGGTGCTGGGATAAAGACTAGTCAGGATGGTCCTAGGGATGGGTTGGGTGGAAACTTCAGGTCCAAAGGGCTCAGCTGTATGGATAAGAAGGATAAAAGAGGCTGGGAGTGGGAGGGAGAAAAGAACAACTGGATGTCTGTAAAGGACACTGAGGCAGTTCTTCAAGCATTCTTTTGTCTTTTAAACTTTGAGTCACAGAAAGTACCATTTAACTCTGGGTACTCTCTCAGTGAAGGAATGGTGGTCCTTAAGAATGCCTCTTGGTCCTCAAGAATGCCTCGGCCTGGGCTGGGTGCAGTGGCGCACGCCTGTAATCCCAGCACTTTGGGAGGCTGAGGTGGGTGGATCACAAGGTCAGGAGTTCGAGACCAGCCTGGCCAATATTATGAAACCCCGTCTCTACTAAAAATACAAAAATTAGCTGGGCGTGGTGGTGCGTGCCTGTAGTCCCAGCTACTCAGGAGGCTGATATAGGAGAATCACTTGAACACAGGAAGTGGAGGTTGCAGTGAGCCAAGATCGCGCCAATGCACTCCAGCCTGGTGACAGAGCAAGACTCCGTCTAAAAAAAAAAAAGAATGCCTCAGCCCTGGCAACATCTCTGAGTGATAGGTAGAAAAAATAACAACAACAAAAATAACTACATTCTGGTAGGTGCAGTGGCTCACGCTTGTAATCCCAACACTTTGGGAGGCCGAGGCTGGTGGATTGCTTTAGCCTAGGAGTTTGAGACCAGCCTGGGCAACATGATGAAATCCTGTCTCTACTAAAAATACAAAAATTAGCTGGGCGTGATGGCGCATGCTCGCAATCCCAGCTACTGAAGCAGGAGAATTGCTTGAACCCGGAAGGTGGAGGTTGCAGTGAGCCGAGGTCTCATCACTGCACTCCAGCCTAGGTGACAGAGCAAGACTCAGTCTCAAAACAAACAAACAAAAAAACTTGCTCCCTAGAATTCAAGGAAGAACCAAGTGTATTTAAAATAACATAAAAACTTAATTCGAAAAATCACATTTTGTGATTACCAGATTAGGAAAATGGAATGGTGTTTGGAAGGAGAATTGCACTAGTTATAAAGGAAAATGACCTTCTGTGAGAGTTGGATGCCCTGTGGTTGCTCTTAGATTAATTTGCCTCCTTACTTGTCACTGATCACACATACTTCTTGTTGCAGAAAAAACATTCCTTTCCATAGTTGTAGTCTTAACCTGTTGTCTAAATAATGTAGCTAAATCAGCTGAGCACATGGGAATCAGAGACTAAAAGAAGCTCATTAGGCATTCAATAAATATTTGCTGAATGAATGAAATGCTCAGTAAGCATTAAAAGATGATGATAATGACAATGGTCAGGATGAAGAAGGAAAAGGAAAGAAAGGGGACAGAAGAAAGCATGAATAGCTGTAGCTCTAAGGCAATTGGCTCACCAATTACACTCCTGAAGCGATAACATAACAATCACTGTTTTCAGGTACTCAGATGCTGGTTCTCCAGTTTGTGTATCATCTCAGATTTTTGGTTTAGATTTTCCCTTAAACTGTTTTAGTCCTCCATTTAATATCTATTAATCCACAGAGAAGATGAAGGAACAAGAGATTAATAGTAGCTAAAACTTTCCAATGTTTTCTTTGTGCAAAGGCTTATCTCATTTTACTCTCACAGTTTCTCATAGAGAGGGACTATTATTATACCTGTTTTACAAATAAGGAAACTGAGACTTAGCAGCATTTTCAAGGTCACACAGCTGGTATATAGCAGAGCTAGAGTGTAAACTGGGATTATTGGAACCTAGAATCCATACTCTTATCAATGTTCTCTTGCTTCCGTGCTACCGAGTCTTCTAACTTGTTCCTTGTGTTTTAGAGT
This sequence comes from Piliocolobus tephrosceles, assembly GCF_002776525.5. NCBI lineage: Eukaryota > Metazoa > Chordata > Mammalia > Primates > Cercopithecidae > Piliocolobus > Piliocolobus tephrosceles. The sequence goes on from NW_022291865.1 coordinate 434,977, forward strand.
TTACAAAGTCCTTTCAAACTCTCCCCTTTTCTTTTTTCTTTTCTTCTTCTTTTTTTTTCCTGGTGTGTAAATGTGTGTCGTATTGATTTATCAAATTGTTTCTTTTGTGTCTTTCGAATTCTTAAGCCTCAAGGTGCCTCTGTGCTGGAATGTTTGTTTGTTTTAGTCAAAACTAAGCATGTACATAGTTTAGGAGTCAAATAGCTCTACAAGGCCTATTACAAAAAAAGAAAAAATCAGGGCTGGGCATGGTGGCTCATGCCTATAATCCCAGTTACTTGGGAGGCTGAGGTGGGAGGATCACTTAAGTCTGGGAAGCAGAGGTTCCAATGAGCTGGGATTGGGTCACTGCACTCCAGCCTGGGCAACAGAGTGAAACCCTGCCTCAAAACAAAACAAAACAAGACAAAACAAAAAAATCAATTCCCTAGGCCTCAATTTCTGCCTCCTAAACCCCCTCCTCCACCCCATAATAACTTTTAGCTATTTTAGCTATTTATTTTGTATTTGTCTCAATACTTCTAAATAATATGCTTTTACTGTTATTTCTCTTTTTCGTTTTTTTGTGTTTTTTTGAGATGGGGTCTCACTCTGTAGCCCAGGCTGGAGTGTAGTGGCATGATCATGGCTCACTGCTGCTTCGACCTCCCAGGCTTAAGTGATTCTCCTACCTCAACGTCCTGGGTACCTGGGACTACAGGTACACACCACCACACCTGGCTAATTGTTATTTTTTAATTTTTAGTAGAGACGAGGTCTTGCTATGTTGCCCAGGCTGGTCTTGAACTCCTGAGCTCAAGCAATCCTCCTGCCTTGGTCTCCCAAAATGCTGGGATTACAGACATGAGTCATTGTGCCTGGCATGTACTGCTATTTCTTGATTTTTTAAAATTGAAGTGTTATCTATGAAAGATATATTATTTCTCTCAACTACTCCAACCCCCAGCATACCCCAATCACACATACTTTTCTATCCATTATCCCAATATAGTAATGTCAGTTAAATTAGTAATAAGTATATTATTATGATTATGTAAATTCTTATACACGTGCTATGATTACTTTTCCTTTCTTATACAACTTTTTGTTTTTCCTAAAGTTAATACAAGCTTTGTTTTTATTTTCTCTTACTTTGTTTTAATATAATTATCACTAACGTATAACCAAATTCTCCCAGAAAAGTGTATTTTTTCTCATTACTACATAGTCGGGCATATTAGGTAGTCTATGAATAATTTCGTCTTCTCGGAAACACCTGGGAGCAATCTGATTGTCTCCATTCTGACCTTGATTATTTTCTAGACTACCTTCACAGCTGTTATTCTGGGATCAAACCTCACCATTATTCTGAGAATTTACATTACCTCTTTCTGTGTTAGATCCTGTTTCTAGGATGCTATGTGTATTAGTCAGCTTTTGATACTTTTTTTTTTTTTCAAGAATGACTCCAAAATATGAGTGGCTTTCAACAAAAAAGATTTATTTCTCACTTTCATTAGACATTCTCTGTGGGTTGGCTGCGTCCTCTACTCCATGTTGGCTTCTTTCCAGGTCCCAGGAGCAAGCTTCATCTGGGCCATGCCAGTCTTTTGGGAAAGAAAAGGTCAATAATATTCATGTTTTCACTTACATTCTATTGTTCAAACCAAATCAGTGGTCAAGTTTAATATCAGTAGGGTAGGTAGAAATAGAGATGGCAGTGAATATTTGAAGACATAACACAATCTTTTACTTTATTTTATTTTATTTTATTTTTTTTTTTTTTTGAGGAATCTTGCTCTGTCGCCCAGGCTGGAGTGCAGTGGCGCGATCTCGGCTCACTGCAAGCTCCGCCTCCCAGGTTCACGCCATTCTCCTGGCTCAGCCTCCGGAGTAGCTGGGACTACAGGCGCCCACCACCACGCCCGGCTAATTTTTTGTATTTTTTTTGGTAGAGATGGAGTTTCACCGTGTTAGCCAGGATGGTCTCGATCTCCTGACCTCGTGATCCACCCGTCTTGGCCTCCCAAAGTGCTGGGATTACAGGCTTGAGCCACCGCGCCCGGCCACAATCTTTTATTTTTATTTTTTTGTGAGATAGGGTCTTGCCCTGTCACCTAGGGTAGAGTACGGTGGCATGATCTTGGCTCACTGCAGCCTTGAGCTCCTCAGCTCAAGAGATCCTCCCACTTCAGCCTCCCAAGTAACTGGGACTATAGGTGTGTGCCACACCACACCCAGATAATTTTCGTATTTTTTGTAGAGATGGGTTTTTGCCATATTGCCCTGGCTGGTCTTGAACTCTGGAGCTCAAGTGATCCTTCCACTTTGTCCTCCCAAAATGTTGGGATTACAGGCGACATAATACACAATCTACCATGTATTCTTATTTCTTTGGTCTTTGTTTGCTCTGACATTTTTGGGGAGCCCATTCCTCAAAAGCTTCCTGAAGAAGGGTATATATGAGTATAAGATATTAGATACTGAGTTCTTACATGCCTAAAAGTGTCTTTTTACTCAAGAGAAGTGTATTTAGGTATAGAATTCTAGATTGGAAATAATTTTCCTCCGAATCTGTAAATGCTGTTCTACTGTTTTCTTGATTCCAACGTTGCTGTTGAGAAGTTCAATGTAATTCTAATGCTTTTTGTAACTTTTTTTTCCCTTTTCTGGAAGCTTATTTTTGTTCCTAATGTTCTAAAATTTCACAGTGGTATGTTATGGTGTGGATTTGTTTCTATCCATTGTGCTGGACATGTGGTAGTCACTCTAAATTTGGAAATTCATGCCCTTACTTATGGGAAATTTTCTTGAATTATGCCTTTGATAATTTTTTGCCCTCCATTTTTCCCATTTTTTTTTTTTTTTTTTTTTGAGACGGAGTTTCACTCTTATTGACCAGGCTGGAGTGCAGTGGCGCAATCTTGGCTCACTGCAACCTCTGCCTCCCAGGTTCAAGTGATTCACCTGCCTCAGCCTCCCGAGTAGCTGGGATTACAGGCACCTGCCACCACACCCAGCTAATTGTTTGTATTTTTAGTGGAGACGGGGTTTCACTAGGTTGACCAGGCTGGTCTTGAACTCCTGACCTCAGGTGATCCACCTGCCTCGGCCTCCCAAAGTACTGGGATTACCGGCATGAGCCACCACACCCAGCCTTTTTTTTTTTCTTTAATGCAGGATCTTGCTCTATCGCCCACATGCTTGAGTGCAGTGATATGATCCCAGCTCGCTGCAGCCTTGACCTCCTGTGCTCAGGCACCTCCCACCACACCTGGCTAATTTTAAAATGTTTTATTTTGTAGAGACAGGGTCTCACTATGTTGCCCAGGCTGGTTTCAAATTCCTGAGTTCAAGCCATCCTCCCATCTTAGCCTTTCAAAGTGCTGACTGGGATTGTAGATGTGAGCCACTATGTCTGGCACTCTCACCCTATTTCTATTTCTATTTCTATTTAGTTTTATTTTTCACTTATCCTATTTTATTTTACATTTGCAAATGTTATTTTTAATTCTCAGAATGCATTTTTCCCCTATTTTTCTAAATGGCATCCCAGACTTATTTACTGGATGCAAGATCTTCTATCACTATTAGGATATTTACTAGTAATTTCCATTTTGAAATTTTTCTTTTGCCTACTTAGTTTTTCTGTTCTCCAAGTTGCCTCTTTTCCTTTTGTTTTAGTCTCTATATTTTATGTTAGAGATATTTCTTAAATTTCTGGCGACCCCATTCTGGTTCAGAAATTCTGTTTTAGTCTCTCCAGAGAATTACCCTTCAGTTTTCTGATAGGGTTAAGTAAAGAAGTCTCTCGGCTGCACAGAGTCAGAGAAGGGAATTGCTTCTTAAATTGACTTTCTAACAATCCTCCTGTTTTCAATTCTACCTTCATTTCCAAAAGAACTGGGTGAATCAATTTCTAAATATTTTGTGCATTCTACAGTGCAGATCAGGTTGCTTCTCAGCTTTCCCCTGCTAGTTTTGGATTCAGCTTTCTTGGGTTTGCTCAGTCCGTTATTACTCATCCATAAGCTTTCTGGATTGCAAAATGTTGTTGTTGTGGCTCCTTTCCATTAAATTGGTCTTTTAGGTTTATGCCTTTTATTTATTTATTTATTTATTTTCTTTTTCTTTTCTTTTTTTTTTTTTTTTTTGAGACAGAGTCTCTCTTTGTCACCCAGGTTGGAGTGCAGTGGCATGATCTTGGCTCTTTTCAACCTCCACCTCCCAGGCTCAAGGGATCCTTCTGCCTCAGCCCCTCAAGTAATCGGGACTACAGCTGTGCACCGCCGGGTGCTTATTTTTGTAATTTTTGTAGAAATTGGGTTTCACCACATTGCCCAACCTGGTCTCAAACTCCTGAGCTCAAGAGATCCACCTGCTTCAGCCTTCCCTAGTGCTAGGATTATAGGCATGAGCCACCTCACCTGACCTGGTTAAAGCCTTTTAAACATCACTTTACTGTTGCTTCAGTGGTTCAGTATGACAGCAGAGGTAAATGCGTGTGTTCAACCTGCCATTTTTAAGCAAAAGTCTTATGATTCTCAGAACAACCAGAGAAGGCATTATAATCCCCATTTTACAAATGAGAAACAGAATTTAAATGACTTGCCAAGATTACATAGCATAGAATGTTAGAGCTGGGGCTTGTATTCAGGTATTCTGACTCCACATTCAATGCTCTTTCCACTAAATTCCTGAAAATGAAGGCTGTGTAATGTAGTTGTTAAAAACACAGTGTTTGGCACCAGACACTTGGACATGAGTCCAGGTCTTGCCTCTTGATAGCTGTGTTCTTTCAACAAGTTATTTAGTCTCATTGCACTGAAAGTTCCTCATCTATAAAATGGGGATGATAACAGTAGCACAATCTAACCACACTATTGTGAGAATTCAATTAGATAATATATGTAAAGTACTCACCATAGTCTCTGGCATATAGTGAATACTCCCTTATTACTATAATGGAAAAAGTGAAATGATAAGGTGTAATCATGATTTGCAATTTTAATTAATTGAACTATGCCCAGGCAACCTGTGAAATTAATTCTGCAGGCATTTACTGAATAATTAGCATGTGCATTGTGGAATGTTTATTCTTCCTTTCTCTTCTGTTTGAACCTCTTTATGAAAATATCTTTGATTTGCAACTGCTTCAAGCCCAGTTGAGCTCAGCTAAGTAACTTCTGAGTAAGGATAGAAGAATTAGATAAAGTCACAGATTTTTCTGTGCACCAATAGCTAGTGAAATGAACAACAAAAATACATTGACAAAGTTCAAACAGCAGCTACAACAAAGTAAAGGAGAAAACCTTACACATAAGTGAAATGTTAAAAAAAAAAAAAAAAAGCCAGGGTGGCTCACGCCTGTAATTCCAACACTTTGGGAGGCCTAGACCACATGAGGCCATGAGTTTGAGACCAACCTGGCCAACAGGGTGAAATCCTATCTGCATTAAAAATACAAAAATTAGCTGAGCGTGGTGGCACATGCCTGTAATCTCAGCTACTAGGGAGGCTGAGGCATGAGACTCGCTTGAGCCCGGGAGGCAGAGGTTGCAGTGAGCCAAGACTGCCACTGCAGTCTAGCCTGGATGACAGAGTGAGACTCTGTCTCAACAAAAGAGTGGGGGAGACAATAAAAGAAACAGAATATACTGGTGCAGTAAGGTGTGGCTCCTCACCTTGCCTCTATTCTTTAGAAGCCTGTAGTCCTTGCTACTTGGGAGGCTGAGGTGGGAGGATTGCTTGAGGCCCAGAGTTCAAGACCAGCCTGGGTCAACAAAGCGAGACCCCCCAACTCTACAAAAAAAAAAAAAAAATTTAAAAATTAGCTGAGCATGGTGACATGCACTGTAGTCCCATGTACTTGGGAGGCTGAAGTGGGAGGATCACTTAAACCCAGGAGGTTGAGGCTGCAGTGAGCCATACTTGCACCACTGCACTCCAGCCTGGGCAACAGAACAAGACCCTGTCTCAAAAAACAACAATCAATAGCGACAACAACAACAACAACCCCCCCCTCAAAAAACTATGCCTTGATTTCAAAAATTTCTTGTATGAAAATAAACTTATAATAACTTTTATAACATGTTGAACAGGATCTAGTTTGAAGCACTAAAAAGGATAAGACATCAGTTTGAGAAGAGCTCCTATCAGAGGAACATGAATTCTGCTAAAATTGAACTAAGAATAAACATCAAACTTATGGTGGAAGCTTGAGTGGAGGAATGGTGAAATCACTGATGCTTTATGAAAAGTTTATGGGGAAAATGTCCCAGAGAAATCAGCAATTTGCAAAGGGATAACTCGTTTTAAGAAGGGACAAGATGATGTCGACAACGGAGCCCACAGAGGCAGGCCATTCACATCAATTTGTGAGGAAAAAATTAATCTTGTTCATGCCCTAATTGAAGAGGACCAGTGATTAACAGCAGAAACAATCGCCAACGCCACAGACCTCTCAGCTCATTCAGTTTATACAATTCTGACTGAAAAATTAAACCTGAGCAAACTCTCCGCTTGAGGGTTCCCAAAACCATTGCATCCAGATCAACCGAAGACAAGAGCAGAGCTTTCGAAGAAAATTTTAAATAAGTGGGATCAAGATCCTGAAGCATTTCTTCAAAGAATTGTATCAGAAGATGAAACATGGCTCTAACAGTTTACCATGGCTTTACCAGATTGTGCTGAAGACAAAAACACAATCAAAGCAATGACTGCCAAGAAGTGGAAATGGTTCAGTCTAAACAAAAGTGGACCAGTCAAGAGCAAAGGTCATGGCGACAGTTTTTTGGGATTCTCAAGGCATTTTGCTTGTTGATTTTCTGAAGGGCCAAAGAACCAAAACATGTACTTATTATGAGAGTGTTTTGAGAAAGTTAGCCAAAGCTTTAGCAAAGAAAAAAAAAAAAAAAAAAAAGACTGGGAAAGCTTCACCAGAGATTCCTCCTCCACCATGACAGTATTTCTGCTGCTCATTCCTCTCATCAGACAAGGACAATTTTGTCAGAGTTTTGATGGGAAATCACTAGGCATCCACCTTACCATCCTTCTAACTTCTTTTTGTTTCCTAATATTAACTAATCTTTAAAGGGCACACATTTTAATGTAAAAGACTGCATTGACATGGTTAAATTCCTAAGATGCTCATTTAGGGATGGACTAAATGGCTGATATCATCACTTACAAAAGTGCCTTGAACTTGATGGAGCTTATATTGAGAAAGTTTATATTTTTGTTTATCTTTGAATTCCCTTTTGTCATAAACTTTTTGAAGTCACCTTGTATGCCAAAAGCTATAAATATTATAAACCCTGACAAACTAGAAATAATAGAAGCAATAAAATTGGGAGTTGGAATATGGAGGTAGGAGGAAGTATACGAATACTAAATATCTCATTTCACAGAGCAAGTGGTCAACTGACACTATTTTCTGTTTTTTTTTTTTTTTTTTCTTTTAATATAGGGTCTCACTCTCTTGCCTATGTTAGAGTGCAGTGGCGTGATTTCGGCTTACTGCAACCTCTGCCTTCTGGATTCAGGTGATTCTCCTGCCTCAGCCTCCTGAGTATTTGGGACTACAGTCACGCACCATCAAGCCCAACTAATTCTTGTATTTTTAGTAGAGACGGGGTTTTGCCATGTTGGCCAGGCTGGTCTTGAACTCCTGGTCTCAAGCAGTCCACCTGCCTCAGCCTCCCAAAGTTCTGAGATTACTGGTGTGAGCCATGGCACTTGGCCAAGAAATATGAGCTATTCTGATTTCTTCTTTATATATTTTCTTTGCTCACATTTTTTGGGCTATTTCTCATATATTTCCTGCCTTTCCCCTTTATATCTTTTTTAACCAACGTATATTGAATATCAATCTACATAAACTGATGATTTAATAAATGTTGAAGTAATTTTTCCAGTTGCATGAGACTGTAAGTTCTATGAAGATTGGAGATATGTTTTATTCATCTTTGAATTCTGGAATTCTGTCAGCATATGGCCTAGGGACTTGCACATGTTGGACCACCAATACTTTTTTTTGAATAAATTAATTTGCTTTGTTTCATTTATGTTTGTTGCTAGAATAATGGCTGAAAACTAGCTGGGAATATAAGAAAAATGAGTCATAATTGGAGAATATAATAAAGCCTGTCACCCAAATCTAAGACACCTATTATAAATGCTTCTGATTCTTCATTAAAGATATTCTATTGTTTTCAGAATCCATTTTCCCCCAGCAAATAATTTCTTCGTATTCTAATTTAATCCTTTACACTGCTATCAAAATTATCATTTTTAAACACAGATCTGATCTTGTCACGTCTCTATTTAAAAATCTCCAATGACTGCCTACTGACTATGCAACAGAGTTCAAACTCCTAAGCAAGGCAATGAAGGTCCTACATGACCTGGCTTTAGTCCATCTCTTTCTGGCCAAGGCACCTCACATGCTATCCATTCAGGGATACTTGCAGTTTCTAGAGCATGCTATACTCATGCTTATTTGGACCTCTGTGTCTTTGCTTATACAATTTCCTCTACTTAAATGTCACTCCTCATCCCATACTCATCTTTGCTGCCTTCTTCACAATCAAGACCCTACTCTAGTCCTCAAGGCCCAACACAAATGCTTTCTCTGTAAGGCTTCACTGTCTCTCCTAACTAAGCCTACATAATTATACCATTTGTTGTGCTCTTGTAGTACTTTGATCCTGCTCCCTGTATTGTATTATAGCTAATTTACATACATCTAATACTCTCTCTTACATTGTGAATAATTTTTTTAAATAAACTTCTTGATTTATTTCATTTTCCCATATCTGGGCTATGCCTTACATATTCTAGAACATTGTCACAGTGCCTAACACATAGTAAACGCTCAATAAATGTTTGTAGTTTGGAATTTTAAAAAGCACGTGCACTGCTTATATTTCCATATAAAAAACACCTCTTCTAAATGTAATGGGGGCTAACCAAAGGTCTAAAGGTTAGGTAGAAAAACTGTCTCTTAAACTGAATGTGGTTTTCTGTCCTGATAAATGTGAAAACTAGAGCATTTCTTCAAGAGCAGACTACTCTGGGAAAACTACATGAATTGTTTCATCACTCATATTCAGGCAAGTAGACATGTATTACCCTTAGAAAACTATAAAGCAACCATTAACCTGAATATAAATGCTTTCGACTGAGAAACAGAGTGCTTCATTTGAATATGCAAATCTTTGTGTGTGAAGTAGAAGTACTGCTTCTGCAGACATTGAAGAGAAGAACAGAAAATCTGTTTCTTTCCTCTCTGCAGATTTAGAGCATATATGTGTCAATGCGTTATTATTTCTGTGGAGATGTGACTGTCCTTTTGAGTCCCTGCTCTTTGGAGAGCAGAAACTGAGACCTAATGAATATAGGAAAGCAAGGACAGGCATGATTTTCACTGCTCTACTGGAGAGATACTTATGCAAAGGGACTGGACTGGCTTTGACAAGGCTTTACCTTGACCCATGCGTGAAGACTGAATAATTCAACCTTTGTGAGAAATGTGCTGATGTTGACTATTGTGTTCTGATAATGATGGCCCTGTTGAATCAGAGGTCAAGGTCATACCCTTGGGCATGCAGGGTGGGGTTTCTTCCAGAAGAGTAGATATTTCCATGGTTAGGCATTCTAGGAAGAGATAGCACCTGGGACAGAAAATGGGACTTGGAAAGTGGACCCTAACCTGGGTAAGGAGAGTTGTTTTCTTCACAGTGATTGGGAGTAAATGCCTAAGACACAGTCAGGGGAACTCTTGCTGGAGAGGTGAAACTATCTTCAGCCACATGAACCAGAATGGAAGCCTGACAGTAAGGCCAGGTCTGTGTCTGTTCCATAGTCCATGAGACTCTGAGAGTAGCTATATCATACTTGCAAGTTACACTTTGGATTATTCTTTTTTTTCTAAATATTGTTAGGAGTTACAGCCTGTTCTTAGCTGTGTTGGGGAAAACTTTGATGGAAAGGGCCTGTGTTTGTCATGTCCTGGTGAAGAGAGGGCAGTGCTTCTTCCTGCCAAAATCTAAAGCAATGGTGAAGATTGCATTGGCTAAAGAGAGAGACCAGTGTCCCAGAACAGCAGGGACTGAGGAATATCTGAAGCAGAGACACGAATCAAACTGATGAATGCTTTGTTCAATTATTTCAGGCATATGTGGGGGATACCTCCCCTGGGGACTCCCTCTTAGTAGAGAAGGAAAAGAAATTCAAAAGAGGGCTGATATTCTGATAATTTGCAAGGTGGGGGTTCAGAGCCATTATAATTTGGACTCTTATTTTTAAACGTGTCCTCCGTTATACTCAAAGACACATGAAAGCTGTAGCACGCTGGTTCTCAAGGGCAAATAAGGCCTTTTATTAAATAAACCCTTTCCATTCTGGGCGTCCTGATTAATAGATTTGAGGAAAACAAAGATAAACAAAATATTTCTGTTTGGTTTTACTTTTTATTTTATTTAGAGACAAAGTCTTGCTCTGTTGTCCAGGCTGGAGTGCAGTGGTACAGTCACAGCTCCTGGCTCAATTGATTCTTCTGCACAGCCTCCCAAAATTCAGTTTGGTTTTATATGAGCCCTTGCTTTCTAACTCCCCTTATGCTTCTCATGAACTTTGTTGTGGAGGCATACATGAACTTTGTTGTGGAAGCATACACAACTTTGTTGTGGAGGCATACATCTAGATTCTTGCTTTTCTTCCATTATTTTTTCATTCTCTGTTTTCCTCACAAAGTGTTTTGTATCAGAGAAGAAGGCAGAGTTTGAAGTTCTCTCTGGATATTACACCTAAGCATGAATGAATAGCTAACTGGTCTTTCAGTGAGGACAGAATCTCAGCAGATGTAATTTTTAAAAATTATTATAATTATTTTTTTTGAGACAGGATCTGGCTCTGTCACCCAGGCTGGAGTGCAGTGGTGTGATCTTGGCTTACAGCAACCTTCCCCTCCCCCTAGGCTCAAGCAATCCTCCCACCTCAGCCTCCCCAGTAGCTGGGACTACAGGCATACGCCACCACACCCAGCTAATCTTTGTATTATTATTATTATTATTATTATTATAGCTATGGGGTTTCACCATGTTGCCCAGGTGGGTCTTGAACTCCTGAGCTCAAGCGATCTGCCTGCGTTGGCCTCCCAAATGTTGGGATTATAGGCATGAGCCACTGCACCCAGACTTAGTCATGATTTTCTCAGACTAAGCAAGGATGCTGCTTAACACATTGACATAGCAGATACAATTTCACCCCTGTTGATTGCAACTATGGCCATACTTTGAAAGAAGACTGCATTCAGTTCCTTAGAGCTTTTCTGGATTCATAGTGCTTTGCCTTTTTATTCTAACAGCTGCTTATTTGGATAACCTGTTAAAAACACTTCACTACCATCACACTAATGGGCTTCCTCTAGCTTGGACATTTTTTCTTGCTTTTGTTGATTCTATAACAAACAGTAACTTTTGCCTTCAACAAAAGCTCTTCCTGTTTGAAATCTTTCTCTTTCTTTCTTTCTCTCTCTCTCTTTCTTTCTTTCGACGGAGTCTCGCTCTGTCTCCTAGGCTAGAGTGCAGTGGCCCAATGTCGGCTCACTGCAACCTCCGCCTCCCAGGTTCAAGCAAATCTCCTGCCTCAGCCTCCTGAGTAGCTGAGACCACAGACACGTGCCACCATGCCCGGCTCATTTTTGTATTTTTAGTAGAGACAGGGTTTCACAATGACGGCCAGGCTGGTCTTGAACTCCTGACCTCGTGATCTACCCACCTCGGCCTCCTAAAGTACTGGGATTACAGGTGTGAGCCACCACGCTCAGCCTGAAATATTTCATTATCTTCTTCCAGCTACATAACAAAGCTGAGCTTTGTAGAATATCACTTTGGCATATTAATAATTTTACTTGTCTCCAAGATCTTCCTAAAATTTTGAGTTTCTTCACAGGTCTTCTTCCTCTGGGATTTAAGTGCTGTAGAATACCTATCAATTCCCTTTACTCAATTCAACATTTTTTTTTTAGACCGAGTCTCGCTCTGTCGCCCAGGCTGGAGTGCAGTGGCACAGTCTCGGCTCACTGCAATCTCTGCCTCCCAGGTTCCAGCGATTCTCCTGCCTCAGCCTCCCCAGTAGCTGGGACTACAGGTGCTCGCCACCACACCTGGCTAATTTTTGTATTCAGTTCCACATTTATTGAATACCTATTATGTTTCAGGCATCAGACTACCTGCCGAAGCTACAAAGTAGTGGAGTTCATGCTTGGTTTTATGCCTGGAACACTTGACTTACTAGTTCTGGAGTCATAACTAACTTCATCAGAATTGCACTAGAAAGAAAAACCCGCTCCTATGTCTATTAAATGCCACGAAGGAGAATGCAACCAATAAGAGCAGTCCAGGTTACTAAGGTGATAGAGAGGAAGAGGGGGAGTGAGAGGGGGAGGGAGAGAGAGAGAGAGAGAGAGAAAGAGAGAGAATGAATGAGAATGAATCTCCCCATGCAAAAAAAAAAAAATTGGGAAAAATATTGGAATCCAAAGACACTAGGGAAGAAGCATACTTTAAAGGCGGAATAGTTTTCTAGGTTAATGTAGAGTTTCATTTTTGTTATACGTTTTACCTATAAACAAGAACAGTGTAAATGAAAATAACAGGAAATTATGCCTATTTCATTATTTTAAATTAATATATTTATTACAGCATTCATGTTCTATGTTGACATGATTATTTATTTATTTATTTTTTTGAGACGGAGTCTTGCTCTTGTCCCCCAGGCTGGAGTGCGATGGCCACCATCTTGGGCCACTGCAACCTCCGCCTCCTGGGTTCAAGAGATTCTCCTGCCTCAGCCTCCCGAGTAGTTGGGATCACAGGCGCGTGCTACCACGCCCGGCTAATTTTGTTTTTGTTTTTACTGGAGTTGGGGTTTCACCATGTTGGTCAGGCTGGTTTCGAACTCCTGACCTCAGGTGATCCTCTCACCTCGGCCTCCCAAAGTCCTGGGATTACAGGCATGAGCCACTGCGCCGGTCGACACAATTATTTTATAACATTTCCTCCCATCGAAAATCTTTGAGGGAGAATGTCTCTTAGTGAAGTTTTGGTAAAAAACCTTGAAGTCTGTAAATCTCGGGAGACAAAGAGAAGGAGACAATTCTTTGTGATGTACACCTCCTGACATACTATGTTGTTCTGCTGAGAAAGTCTGAAGACATAATTTCCAGTTCTAAAAGTGCAAGGAGAAGATTCATTGCTTCCTCTGCTCCCTACCAGCTGAAGGAGCGGTCTCCTTTTGTCTTCTGAAATAAAAAGAAGGCAAAGGGTGTTAGAGTGGAGGATTTTTTAGGGGATTAAACCCGAGTACTTAAGAACCTCTGAGGTCCCTTTAGCTTTTATTTAAGTAGCTCCTGTTTCCCAAAATAAGAGGGCTGGAGCACAGAGGCCAGACCGGCCAACTTAGGGTACAGCACAGGTCGGGGGCAGTCGCCTGATCTGGAGCGAGAGGTACCCGCATTCTGCAGGTGCAGGGACTATGATCCAGAATCCCGCCGCCTCCTCGCTCCGGCTCCCAAGAGGGCGGGAACCGCGGCGTTGAAGGGTGCGAGGCTTGGCTTCAGAAACGCAGATTAAGTATATTTCAGGCGGCAGACATCAATCCAGTTGGGTGCTCACACCTGGCCCGGGGGAGGGGAAACAGCATCCATAGGAACCACGGGGCGGAGAGGAGCCCCTCATTTGGGACGCTAGAGGGCTGCTCCAGCTTGACTAGGTCCCACTGCTTTTCTGTGATTGCTTCTTTACCCCGCCCATCATCTCAGTACTCTATTCCGATTGGCTCTTTGGTCTGCCACTCGGTTCCGCCGCGCTGATCCCCATTGGCCCCCTCCGGTTGAGGCCCCGCCCCGCGAGCTGGGCACGGGCACTGGGGCGCCGAGGAGACAGAGCCCGGCGCTTGATCTGGGCTGGGGGGAGGCGGTGGCGGCTGAAGGAAGGAGGAGGATAAGGAGGAGGAACGAGGCCAGCAGGAGGCACCGGCAGCGACGGGGCCGGGGTGATGTTGCAGGTGCCCGGGGTCGGTGCGGAGCTGCGGGGCTGAGGGACGCCTGGTTCAGGGTCCGCAGCGTCGCCGCGTCGCTCCCGGGCGGGCAGGCGGGCGGGAAGATGCTGAGCAGGTTGATGAGCGGCAGCAGCAGGAGCCTGGAGCGCGAGTACAGCTGCACCGTGCGGCTGCTGGACGATAGCGAGTACACCTGCACCATCCAGGTTAGCGCCGCGCCGCCCCGCCCCGCCCACGGGACCCTCTCGTCCCCCAAGTCCGATCAACTTGACCGGCGGCGGCCGCTGTCCGGGGGTCGCCCCAGCCCCAGCGCCGTGCTTTGTCCGTTCCTGGTTGCGGCGGACCACCCTAGTGCTGCAGGGCGCCTTCACCGGAGCCCCTGCCGGAGCCCTGGCACCCGGTGTGTCACCGCCGCCGCGGGGCTAGTCTCCGCGTCCCACACCCCCAAGTCCTCCCCTGCTCTCCTTGGGTGAGGGCGCCCCGTCCTGGTTCCTCGAGCCCGCCCGGGTAGGGTGCACCTTTCCGGGGCGCCCAGAGGGAGGCGGGTAGGGCTGTAGGCTCCTAGCCCGGCCGCCCCGTCGGGGGCTCAGGCTTTGGCTCTCTGGCCGGGCAAGGACGTGTGGCTGGCTTTTCTTATCTCTCTTGGGTTGGAAGGATAATGGTTTATGTCATAATTCCTCCCCCCCCACCCCATTTGTGAGTCAGAGCTTTCAGAAGGTAGAACTGAACGCGCAGCCCATGCGGAGTGGCCTATTGAAGGAAGCCCAGTCCTCTGGGCTTTAGAGATTTAGGCCCCCTCCTGCCTTTCGACCCCCAAATCTAATTGTGTTGGGCGGTTCTGGGGGACGTGAGGTAAAGATTTAGCAACAAGTCCCAGCGATTTGGGGCTTGGCGGTGGCCAGGAAGAATCGGCGACTTACGAAAAACGCCAACAATACGGTAATGCTGAACAGCATTTCTTTCAGAACCTGGTATTTTTGAAGGGATTTTTACAACCTCTTGCTCCTGTTCCTTCACTACTGCTGTGTGCACGTCAGGAGTAGTAGTCTTTCCCGGGAATGCAGTCACAGCCCTCTCTCCTCCCTTATGAAAAAGTCAGAGATTGAAAACATTGACAATGCTCCGGTGTTCAGTTCATCAGCCAGGAGGATCCTGCGCTCATCGCCGGAAGCTGCTCTTTGTGGAGAAGCAAATTGAGCTGGACCCGGAGGGGTCTCACCTGATCCTTTGCCTTTGCAGCAGGAAAACAGAGGAGGCTTCTGGCTCAGATGTGACAGACAAAAACTGTCGGCCTGGGTCCTACCCTCAGTGTCTCCTTGCCCCCCGCCTCCTTATTTATTTATTTTTGCTGACAGTGCTCAATAGCGGAAAATAGCGGTGTGTGAGAAAGACACTGGGTAGTGTATGAGAGCAGCTGCTCCCTGCTGACTCCGTGCTCAGTTCAGCCTTCTCACTTTCCCTTTTCTCCCTCCCCTCGAAACCAGCCCTGGGTATAAGTGCTGACTGTTGCCAAAGATCCATGAGGGTAGAGAAAGAGCACAAAATCTCTTTTTAAGGCCACTTAAATACAGACTAAGCAGTCATAAAGATGCTAGCCATCAAGTGAAAGGATTTTTGTAGTTGAATATGATAGAGAGATGCTCTGTATTATTTCCTTGCTGAATGAGTGGAATACTACTTTTTGTTCCTATTGTATCGTTGTGCCATGTCCAATTTGTTTTTGTTTTTTTTCTTTTGCTGGGGTAGGAGAATACATTGAGTTGACATCTTCACCATTTGAGTATATTGTCTAGAGCTTTTTAAAAGTCTTTATCCTTTAAAATTTAAAGCATTTGTCCAATAGCATGTCAAGGGCAGTGTGAGATTTATACTTCATGAGTCCTAAGAATACTTTTGGGGTATGTGAAATAATTTCCGAGGCAGGTCACTAACTTTTGCCAAGGTGTAGAATACAAACAAAACACAATTCTCATCACCATTTCGCTAGAAATGATTGTTAACCTTGTGGTTTTGAAGTATTGCAATGAGGCAACTAGTTATTTTTTTCCCAGTTAGTGGAACCTTTGAGGTTGTTTGACTGGTATTATAATTGTGGGTAGTTTTTATTACCATTTAGAAAAAGAATATTTTTGAGTTAAATAGGACTTATTGGGTTTGTGCTTGCTATATCCTACTATGGTTGTGGTTATTTTCCTACTGCTCTCATTTTACATTATTGCAATTTAATTTTATAAAATATCTAGGCCACTTAAAAAAGTAAGCTTGGTGTAATATGGCCACACTGTAGTAAGTGTCCACTGTCTAGACATGTTAGTGATTGTGCATTGTGATTTTTGCGTGGAATCTAAAAAACAGGGATTGTAAAGTATATGTAATGTTGTCATTCTTTGGCACCACTTTTGTAAATTGCTTTTGTTTTTACTCATGTGAGGAAATGTAGCAAAAAGACAGTATCTTATATGAAAATAATATTTTCTGCATGTAGCTTTCTTGAACATTTAGAAATTGAGCTTTTCTTATCAACTTTTCCTCATGCATTTCTGTAGTGTGTGTGTGTGTGTGTGTGTGTGTGTATGTGTATGTGTGCACGTGCTTATTTGTTAAATACTGTTTGTTAAATACTAGGCACAGGATCTTTTAAATCAGTATGGAAAGGATCTGTGAGCTTCTTATTAGGTTAAGCAATATTCCCAACATTTTAGGCATTGTAGCACTGTATATTTTAATTTTTAGGGTGATAATTTGAACTCATTTTCCTTGAAATGTTGTATGCCATATTTTTGTTTAAATAAGGTATCTATTTTAGAATGATTTTACTGCCTCAGCATAATCAGAGACTACTTAGGGTATTACAGAATCAGAAATGTATCACTGGGTTGGAGTCATGATAGTTACATTTGGTAAATTTCAGTTGTAGGAAATTCCATCAAAGTATTTGTCCTTTCGTAATGCAGCATGTATTCTGATCTGGCATTTAGGATGTAATTATTAAGGTAATGAAAAAACCTTATATGTTTTCAGTGAAGGTTGCCACAGTCACCAGTCTATTCTTTCACTCTTTCTGATATGCAAATGTATTTGTAGACCATGAGAAATGAAAGTATACATCGGAGGTTTGTAGTATAATTGCTCCCCTGTGAAGAACATTGTTAACAGCTCCCTGCCCCTTTTGAAGGTCATTGCCTCGTAAATGCAGATCTAGTCTACTCATCTGTTCTTCACTCATCTGTTTCATTTATGGATATATATATATATATATTTATTTATTTACCACATTTATCACCTTCCTTTGTTATTTGGGAGAAAATAGGGAAAATTAAAAAACGAAAAGATACCTAATATCTTTCAACTCAGTGTACTGAAGGAGTCATTTACATGCTTAGGCATGTAATATCCTAAGGAATAGATTTTTCTGTTTTTAAGAAACGGGCGCGGGCGCGGTGGCTCAAGCCTGTAATCCCAGCACTTTGGGAGGCCGAGACGGGCGGATCACGAGGTCAGGAGATCGAGACCCTCCTGGCTAACACGGTGAAACCCCGTCTCTACTAAAAATACAAAAAATTAGCCGGGCGAGGTGGTGGGCGCCTGTGGTCCCAGCCACTCGGGAGGCTGAGGCAGGAGAATGGCGTGAACCCGGGAGACGGAGGTTGCGGTGAGCTGAGATCCGGCCACTGCACTCCAGCCTGGGCAACAGAGCAAGACTCCGTCTAAAAAAAAAAAAAAAAAAGAAACGGGCCGGGCGTGGTGGCTCAAGCCTGTAATCCCAGCACTTTGGGAGGCCAAGACGGGCGGATCACGAGGTCAGGAGATCCAGACCATCCTGGGTAATACGGTGAAACCCCGTCTCTACTAAAAAATACAAAAAAATTAGCCGGGCGAGGTGGCGGGTGTCTGTAGTCCCAGCTACTCGGGAGGCTGAGGCAGGAGAATGGCGTGAACCTGGGAGGCGGAGCTTGCAGTGAGCTGAGATCCGGCCACTGCACTCCAGCCCGGGCGACAGAGCGAGACTCCGTCTCAAAAAAAAAAGAAAAAAAAAAAAAAAAAAGAAACGGGATCTTGCTGTGTTGCCCAGGCTGGACTTGAATTCCTGGGCTGAAGTGATTCTCTCGCCTCAGCCTCCCAAGTAGTTGGGACTACAGAAGTGCACCACCATGCCCTGCTTATAAGGAATAGATTATTTTTATTATTATTATTATTTTGAGATGGAGTCTCGCTCTGTTGCCCAGGCTGGAGTGCAGTGGTGCCATCTCAGCTCACTGCAACCTCGACCTCCCCGGTTCAAGTGATTCTCCTGCCTCAGCCTCCCAAGTAGATGGTATTACAGGCATCCACCACTACCCCCGTCCAATTTTTGTATTTTTAGTAGAGACGGGGTTTCACCATGTTGGCCAGGATGGTCCCTATCTTTTGACCTCGTGATCCACCTGCCTCATCTCCCAAAGTGCTGGAATTACAGGTGTGAGTCAGTGCACCCGGCCAGGAATAGATTTTTAACTGTCTTTCAGCTTGCAATAGTTTATAAATTAAAAGAATATATATTGCAAAATTTCTAGTAGAAATATGTGTTGAAAAAATACCTATTTTCAAGTCGGAAATGTTAATCAGTTTTTTGTGGTTACTGAAAGGTGAGCTACTTTAGAAATGAATTTGATTTTACTGGGAGACACATTAAAATAATGGATTAAGCAGCCAGGTTAAATTGTGCAGTTAAATAAGATACTACCATAAGCAGAATGTGTGTGCAGGGGCATTTCCATAGTATAACCAATATTTGGATTTGATTGTGGCTCAAACACTTAGTAGCTGTGGTAGCTAGGGTGAGAGAGGGAGGGAGAGAACAAATATATT
The DNA here is from genome assembly GCF_002776525.5 of Piliocolobus tephrosceles. Classification (NCBI taxonomy): domain Eukaryota; kingdom Metazoa; phylum Chordata; class Mammalia; order Primates; family Cercopithecidae; genus Piliocolobus; species Piliocolobus tephrosceles. Next base: position 453,868 of record NW_022291865.1, read on the forward strand.
GAGCCCTGTGCTTGCCAGGCACTCGAATTTATAATAGATTAAGAGAAAGCTATAAATCATAAACCCCAAGAATTATCACATCTAGTTCGATGCCTTATATAGTTTTAGTTCAATAAATATTTGTTCTAATTTGTGCTACATGATTACTATGTTAACTTCACTTCAAAATTTCTTATTCCTGAAAATAATAAACAGTTCTAACAATTGTATAACCCTTTATAGTTTTAATCCATTCCATTGCAAACCATTTTGCTGTGTGACCCCTCTCCTTGGTGAGAAGTACAGTATGTTAGTGTGGTATTTATGAGGTCTTTGAGGTATTTATGAAATCAGTTTCTGCAATTATCCTTTGTTGAATTAGTGGAGTGCCAGTTGGTATAGCTCCTATGACTTTTGGTTTGTCTTTTAGGATTTCAAAACTTTCAGGTCCCCCCGCCTCCATCTGTGCAAGTTTAGAGGACTTAGATCAAATGAATACTATGTGATGCAGTACTTCATGGAGTGTTAGAGTTCTGCCAGAATTAGGATTTTGAGTGTAGAGATCACCATAGCTACAGAAGTTTCCCTCACATTTTCCCCCTTAATACCCCATAAAACAGGAGACAGACCTCCTCACAGCTTCATTTTCTCACCTCTTGCTCCAAGAGGAAGCGAACCATGCGTCCCATCCTGTTTCTAGTTATATCTATTTTAAGCTGAATTCACCTTTGATAGCCTCATCTATAACATCCTGTTTGACTCTGCAGACCCTGTTTCATGGAGTAGCCTACTGTGAGTTGCTTATCCCCCAAATGTGCCTAGTTAGGGCTTGTACTAAAGAAGTGAATAGCATGGAGGATTTGGCAGCAACCTTATAGCTTCTGTTTCTCACTTCTGTAGTGCCCAGAAAGGACAGTGCTGCTTTCCTGGAGGCCAGGTGATGCTTGTTGCCCCTCTGTTTTCTGGCCTTGACCCTTTGGGGCTTAGGCCAACTACCTCAGTGGTTTTCTTATGCAGCTAGGAAATTTGAAGGATACTAAAGCATTTCCATTCCCATGTTGCAGGGAGAATGGTGTTTCACCTAAGACAGCAAATCGCCAATTCATATGTCTATCCTGGCAATTGAAGCAGGTCTTCCATTCCTTTTAAGACCCTAGACCCTGGTGACCAATAAAACTTTTTGGACTTTTGGCTAGACATGGTGGCTCACGCCTGTAATCCTGGCAATTTGGGAGACTGAGGTGGGAGGATCACTTGAGATCAGGAGTTCAAGACCAGCCTGGCCAACATGGTAAAACCCCCATCTCTACTAAAAATACAAAAATTAACCAGGTGTATGGTGTTACATGCCTGTAATCCCAGCTGCTTGGGAGGCTGAGGCAGGAGAATTGCTTGAACCTGGAAGGCGGAGGTTGCCGTGAGCCGAGATAGCGCCATTGCATTCCAGCCTGGGCAGCAGAGCAAGATTCTGTCTCTAAAAAAAAAAAAAAAAAAGTCTGGATTTTTACAAGCACTTTAAATACAGGTAGAGCCAAAGATAAACCAGGGAGAGCAGAGGGTCTAAGTTCACATACTCCCAACCTCCAGTTTCTCCATGAGCTAAAACCGTCTCAGAGACATTTAAATTATGAACCTTTTGCCTCCCAAGGTCAACATGTGATCTTCATTATTGTTGTCAACATTTTGACCAAGATAGGCCCCTATATTGGTCTTTCAACAGTTGTAATTGTTGTATTATTTTTAAGGATTGTGTTTTACTTTTGTGGTCTTACCAACTTTCTAGTATCATATCCTAGATTTGGGAGGCAGGAACTTGTAAAGACTCTTAGGTTCAAATTCCCTAGGCTTTTGCCTGCTACCATTAGACTAAACACAAACTCGTGTGAATCAAGTTCTCTAAAGAGATCCTTCCGTGCCATGCTCATGAAGGCAAAATAATTGGGCCACATGCTTGGCAACCACTGAGTTTGTGTACAATAGCTCCATTCACTTGTCTACAGAAAACACCCCTTTGACAGTGATTATAGCTTTCAACCCCCCACCCTTCCACTTCTGACTCCCTGAATTACCATGACCTCATCTGCTGCTTCGTATTAAGAGGTGCTCTGGACCACTCCATAAACGCCTAGAACTCATTCCTGTGTGTTAAAGATCAGTTCAAAGCCTCAGACAACGACTGCCCACCAAGAGAAACCATTCAAAATCAGGACCAAAACTAGCTATTCTTATGCCTCATTTGAGTCATTTTACTATGTCACAACTCAGGAACCCTTTTCCTTCAGTAGAAATTGTGAGGCCTCTGAAAAGCATGGAAAATGAAACAAGGAATTGGATAAAGCAGTGGTTTTCAAAGTATGGCCCCTAGAATACTTTGGCCATACTTTTGGTATACTATTTGGGTATACCATATACCCTATGGATAATAGGTATTATCCATATCACCTGGGTACTTGTTAGAAATGCAAAGTCTTGACTCCATCCCAGAACTAGTGAATCAAAAACTCTGGGGATGGAGTTCAGCAGTCTGTTTAACAAGTCTTGCAGGTGATTCTTAGGCTTAATGAGGTTTGAGAATTGCTACTACTGGATTACAGAGATATTTAGTAGGTAAAATGGGCAGGTGTTGATTGACTGGATGTAAAAGGTGAGGGAGAAGAAGAGGCGAATGATGAATCTCACATTTCTAACTTTTAATTTATTCCTGAATTGTCTTAGTAGATTCTCTTCCTTTGCAAGGTGAATGCTAGGTTGTCTACAGATACGCTTACCTATTTTCAAGTGGGTAGGAGTCTAAAGATTCTGCAGTGCGTCATTATGCCAGTTTGATGCTGTTGTATTTATTGGTTAGTATTTTTTGTCTCCCCTGACCTAAAAAAAGTATGATTATTGTATATTTGTATATTGTTTTTTCAAACAAATTTTGTTCACAACTTGACGCACTGGGGGAAAGGAAAAGTCAAGGCCCCTGTTGGAAGGGCTTACAACTTAGGGATTGCAAACACATAAATAACAAACTATAAAGCATCATAGAATTTGGAGCTAAGACAAGGGGATATGTTGTGGCAATGTAAATTTGGGTTGGAGTTTGGGAGATGGGGAGGGATTCAAAAATTAATAATTGTTTTTCAAAGGAGACGAAATTTGAACCAGGCTGTGAAAAATTGCCAAAAGCAGGGCCAGGTGCTGTGGTTTATGCCTATAATCTCAGTGCTTTGGGGGGGTCAACATAGGAGGATCCCTTGAGGCCAGGAGTTTGAGTCTATCCTGGGCAACATAGCAAGACCTTGTCTCTACAAAAAATTTAAAATTTAGGCTGGCATGTTGGTGTATGCCTATAGTCCTAGCTACATGAGGGGGCTGAAGTGGGAGGATTTCGTAAGCCCAGGAGTTCGAGGTTACAGTGAGCTATGATTGTGCTTTTGTACTCCAGCCTGGGCTACAGATGGAAACCTTGTCTCTTAAAAAAAAAAAAAAAAAAAAAATTGGCAAAAGCATAAAATGGTGTGCGGATGTGTAAAGAGCATTCCAGACTGAGTTAACAGCAGACTACTTCTAAGTGGAAAAGTTAAAAATGTAAAGTCTTTAGTTTTTTTCATTAGTGTGTTTATGTGACTTACTCTGGTACAGTTGAGTCAAACAACAGAAATCTGCTTAGGGAAAATTACTGTCAGTAAATTTCAATCATACTTGACATGCAGAGAGGAATCAATCTAAACTAATAATGCATAAAGCTAGTGATGAATTAAATCTAATTCTAAAACTGTATAACACAAATTAAGATTCTTCACAAAGCAATGGCATTATGTCAAGAAAAGGTGGATTCAGATTTCAATCTTCATTCTGTGGCTGCAGTAACTACATATGAATTTTATTTCCAAGAGGACTCTTCTCTTCGGGATCAGTTTAATCATCTGACAAAAAAGAGAGTATCAAATTGCAACATTTAGCTGATGTTTGAAAATCCTTTGACGAATATAGTGCAGCCCCAATTGTGCATTAACAGTTAAGAAACGTGACCCATGGAGTCCTAAAAGGCACATTTCAGCATCTCTGTTCCTAAACCTAAGCGGCCACCAAAAATAGCTTCTCTTGAGGACCGAGGATTGCGTCTCTGAATTCCCCAGTGAACCCCTGACAGCTTCGAAGTTCCCAGCCCTATACAGGGTGTACTTTTAGCACTCAACACAATGCCAGGCTAGAGCTTTGGGGATGGGAACCTCCAAGAAAGCACTGGGCAATCAGTGTTCGGCAGAATGCCAATGCTAATAGGTTATTTTGCTCTGGAAAAGGAGAAAAAGAAGGGATAGTCTAAAGACTGATGAATAGGGGATGACTGACAATACAGACACTCCACTTTATTGGAGAGATTAAGGGGGCTTGCTGTGAAGTGGTATTGTGGGAGCCAGAAAAATTAGCAAAGGCCCACAGGCCCAAGACCTGAAATAAATAGTGGTACATCAAATCCGCATGCCCTAGGGCGCACAAATGTCTGGCCACTTTCAGTGAACTTGTAGTAGGAAAAAGCCAAATCATTAGTTACCCTCATAGTCTGGCACTCCATCCAGGCACTCCTCAGTCAGGCAAATTATCCTTCACCTCCAGACAGGTGCAGAGCCTTTTTTCTCTACACCCCGACTTAACCCAAGGACCTCTAGTCTGGGCCTCAGTCTAATTTTGAGGATAGAGTAGAAAAGTTGGCTTCAGGATTTCCAAAGGATTCCAAATACTCTAGGCAGGAGGTGCCACTAAGATTCTTGTTTTGTTAGACTTGAACCAAGCAGGTAAGAACATTGATCAGAACACAAGAACGGCTGGGCGCGGTGGCTCACGCCTGTAATCCCAACACTTAGGGAGGCCGAGGTGGGTGGATCCCCTGAGGTCTGGAGGTTGAGACCAGCCTGACCAACATGGAGAAATCTTGTCTCTACTAAAAATAAAACAATTAGCTGGGTGTGGTGGCGCATGCCTGTAATCCCAGCTACTCTGGAGGCTGAGGCAGGACAATCGCTTGAACTACGGAGGCTAAGGTTGTGGTGAGCCGAGATCGCGCCACTGTACTCCAGCCTGGGCAACAAGAGCGAAACTCCATCTCAATAACAAACAAAGAAAAAAACACTAAACAAACAAAAAGACACAAGAAAGCAGAATTAGTCAATTCACATAAGGATCTCATGTACTTCCAGAGGTAATTTAAGATCCAGCCTGCCCTCTTTTAGATTTTTAGCCTCTAGAAGCGTTTTTTTTTTTCTTTTTTTAAACATAGTCTCACTCTGTTGTCCAAGCTGGAGTTCAGTGGTATGATGTTGTCTCATTGCAACCTCTGCCTCCTGGGTTCAAGCAATTCTTGTGTCTCAGCCTCCCGAGTAGCTGGGGTTACAGGCATGCGCCACCACGCTCGGCTAATTTTTGTATTTTTAGTACAGAAGGGGTTTCACCATGTTGGCCAGGCTGGTTTCTAACTCCTGACCTTAAGCAATCCACCCGCCTCAACCTCCCAAAGTGCTAGGAATATAAGCGTGAGCCACCATGGCTGACCTTGCCTCTAGAAGACTCTAAAAGGCCCAGAGTTATATGGAAATGGAGGTTTGTAGGTCAGAAGGACTCCATGGATTGGCAATGATGCCTGGAATGTTATAAGGCGTATTAAACCTGCAATTTCTCGGTATACACTTACCTATCTAACAGAATAGCCCATCAGCTCTTTGGGAGGCCATTTGGAAGTTATATTATCAAAAGAAATCTGACTGTTGAGCAGTGAAACTCTGATAAAAACATAAGTCCCAGTACTAGAATGGAACTTCTTCAAACTATGCCCAGCTTCAGATTCTAGCACATGTGAAATAGGTTTTAACAAAACTGGGAGAGGAGTTTGCTTGGTGTAGCTATGGGACATAAAATACCGAACCAACTAAGCAGCACAGCTAATCTGAAAATGTAATACTTTCTTTGCTTACTTTTTTTTTTTTTTTTTTTTGAGACGGAGTCTCGCTCTGTCACCCAGGCTGGAGTGCAGTGGCCGGATCTCAGCTCACTGCAAGCTCCGCCTCCTGGGTTTACGCCATTCTCCTGCCTCAGCCTCCCGAGTAGCTGGGACTACAGGCGCCCGCCACCTCGCCCGGCTAGTTTTTTGTATTTTTTTAGTAGAGACGGGGTTTCACAGTGTTAGCCAGGATGGTCTCGATCTCCTGACCTCGTGATCCACCCGTCTCGGCCTCCCAAAGTGCTGGGATTACAGGCTTGAGCCACCGCGCCTGGCCTCTTTGCTTACTTTTTAATCTATCTTATGTAATTTTAAAAAGTTTGTTTAAATGAATAGCCACATTAAATGTACATCTATGAACTGCTTTCTAATTTTATGGTAAAGGAGATATTACCCATATTCTAATTTGTAATATTGGGTATACTAGTCAGTCTGATTATTTTTAAAGAGACAGATATAATGATACACTATCTTGCTGCAAATGAGATCTTTCAGTGTGTCATTATAAAATATTACGGACTATTTTTACTAATGATTTATCTCACTTAAGCTACTTTCTGAAAGACAATGACAAAAGAAGTGGAAGAATTTTACTTTTTCTTCACTTTCTGAATTTCACAATTTTATTTCTTGCCATCTTTCCTGAACAAAATAGCCCTTCTGTTCATCTTTTATTATCTCCTTTGCTTTATGCTAATTTATACTTGTAGCCTCTCATTTAATAGAGTCTTTTATCACCATTTCTAATTGCCATCACTGCCTAGTTATACTTGTTATACTTTTGTTGGTCAGATTCTTTGTGTGATGGTCACACCTTCTCTTGGTGGTAAGAGATATTAAATAGGTGCAATCATAGTGTATGTAAATGTACACTAAGGCGTAATGTGATATGTGTACTTTAAGTTCATTTTTAAACATAAGAGTGTTGTGTATTTAGTTAATTGAGGCAGTACAAACAAATGGAAATCTGTATTGTATAAAATGACATCTTGGAGCTCCAACCTAAAGATTCCTGAAAGCTGTGGGCTTTAGCTGGATTTGTATTATATGTTTAGAGTTTTCTATTAACTTTTCTTGGTAATAGTTTCTTAATGGATTAATGGAACCAATGTGACTCTGTGTCTACTATGTCTTCAGGTCTGGTGCTTCAGGGATGGGTAGACATGGTGGCAGGAGGTGGACTTTCCATGGCTAGTAAAGTCTTTACGTTGGAGAGCCGAAGTTAGAGTGGAAGGAGAATTAAAATAATTGGCGAAATGGAGAAACAAAAGATCAAACCAGAGAAACAGAGGGATTGGAGTGAGAGCCTTAAGTGAGAGCTTAAGTGGAGCCTTAAGCAGAAATACCTGGTCAGAATCTGGAGGGAGAATCTGGAGAAGCAGGTTGAGGATAATGAAAGAACATTGGAGATTTTTTTTTTTTTTTTTTTTGAGACGGACACTTGCTCTGTCGCCCAGGCTGCAGTGGCGCAATCTTGGCTCACTGCACCCTCCACATCCCAGGTTCAAGCAATTCTCCTGCCTCAGCCTCCCCAGTAGCTGGGACTACAGGCTCAAGCCACCACACCTGGCTAATTTTTGTATTTTTAGTAGAGACAGGGTTTCACCATGTTGGCCAGGCTGATCTTGAACTCCTGACCTAAGGTGATCCACCTGCCTCAGCTTCCCAAAGTACAGGGATTACAGGCATGAGCCACCGCGCCAGCTGAGATCTATTTTTTGTTGTAGTTGTGTGTGATGATAGAGGCTTAATGGTTTAAAGGAGCCCTCTGGGCCTGGCCTGAGGGGGTGACATTTAAAATATTCAACAATCAATGAGTCATAGTGAACACCTCACTGCACAATACTCTGCCACAGTGCATTGGTGCTGGGTATAGAACCCTCTGCTGGACGGGCCACTAACTATTTAGTGCTGACCACATTCCATTCCCTGGCTCCCCATTTGCCCTTGCCAGATGTGGGGACTGAATTGTGTAGGTTTTACCTTCCTATGGAGTGGTGGGCCCATTCACATCTTTCACATGTTTCCCAAATGCAACTCTAATTATTTTTTCTTTTAAAAATCCTACATGGTTTTCCCATTGCCTACAGGATAACAGGAGCCTTTTAGCATGGCATAAAAGGCCTTCCATAATCTCTCTGCTACCTCCCTTTCCAGCACTGTCTTGTCTCATCTTATGTATGAACCTTTTCTCACTGCATGGATCGCCAGCCTTCTTGTTCCAGGATAGACTCCCTCCCCATTGTTGTTGGGCAGTGCCTTGGGGGACTTATAGCACTTACCATATTGAAATGTGAATATTTTCTCCTGGCATGGTGGCTCAGGCCTGTAATCCCAGCACTTTGGGAGGCTGAGGCGGGCAGATCACAAGGTCAGGAGATCGAGACCATCCTGGCTAACATGGTGAAGCCCCATCTCTACTAAAAATATGTAAAAAAAATTTAGCCGGGTGTGGTGGCGGGCCCCTGTAGTCCCAGCTACTTGGGAGGCTGAGGCAAGAGAATGGTGTGAACCCAGGAGGCAGAACTTGCAGTGAGTTGAGATCGTGCCACTGCACTCCAGCCTGGGCGACAGAGCGAGATTCCATCTCAAAAAAAGAAATGTGAATATTTTCTCACATGTCTGCCTCTCAGTGTACTGTGAACTGTTTGAAGAGCAGAGATATCTTTGTACAGCTAGTAACTAAGATGTCACCAAGGGGCTTAACATACGTTGATTGTAGATGTGTATGAATAAAAATATTAGCTCTAAAAAAATGATTATTAAATAATGCAAGTAGGCCTGATGTGGTGGCTCACACCTGTAATCCCAGCACTTTGGGAGGCTGAGGCGGGCAGATCACAAGGTCAGATCGAGACCATCCTAGCTAACACGATGAAACCCCGTCTCTACTAAAATTACAAAAAATTAGCTGAGTGTGGTGGCACGCGCTTGTAGTCCCAACTACTCGGGATGCTGAGGCAGGAGAATCGCTTGAACCTGGGAGGTGGAGGTTGCAGTAAGCTGAGATCATGTCACTGCACTCCAGCCTGGGTGACAGAGCAAGACTGTCTCAAGAAAAAAAGCAAATGTAGGGTCAGCTGTGGTGGCTCACACCTGTAATCCCAGCACTGTGGGAGTCTGAGGGAAGGCAGATCACATGAGGTGAGGCATTCAAGACCACCCTGGCCAACATGGTGAAACCCTGTCTTTACTAAAAATATAAAACTTAGCTGGGCACGGTGTTGCATGCTTGTAATCTCAGCTACTCAGGGGCTGAGGCAGGAGAATCGCTTGAACCTGGGAGATGGAGGTTGCAGTGAGCCAAGATCGCACCACTACACTTCAGCCTGGGCGGCAGAGTGAGACTCCGTCTCAAAAAAAAAAAAACAAAAAACAGCAAAAGCAAATGTAAAGTTAACTATAGCTTGAGTTAAGTAGGTGAAAAAATGAACCCATCATGTTTTCTATTCTTCACGATTATGTTATGGTGATATTATTTGTTTTGTTTTGTTTTGAGATAGGGTCTTGCCCTGTTGCTGAGGCTGGAGTGCAGTGGCATGATCTTGGCTCACTGCACCCTCGAACTCCTGGGTTCAAGCAATCCTCCTGTCTCAGCCTCCCCAGTAGCTGGGACTACAGGTGCATGCCACCAAGCCCAGCTAATTTTTAAAATTTTCTTTTGTAGAGACAGAATCCTGCTTTGTTGACCAGGCTGGTTTCAAACTCCTGGGCTTGAGTAATCCTCCCACGTCAACATCCCAAAGTACTGGGATTATGGGTGTGAGCCACTGTGCCCAGCCTATGATGACTTTAAAAGGTGGTTAGTGGTGAGGGTTGCAGAACTCTGGGAACATACTAAAAACCTCTTAATCGTATACTATAAAATGGTGAATTATATGATATGTGAATTATATTTCAGTGCCGATGTAAATTTCCTGGTTTTGATAACATACTGTACTTATGTAAGACTTTACCATTGGGGGAAGGTGGGTGAAGGGCATATGGGACATCTCCATACCATTTTTTGCAACTTTTTGTGTTTCTATAACTATTGCATAATACAAAAATGTAAAAAGGTTAGGATGGGCACAGTAGCTCATGCCTCCAACACTTTGGGAGGCTGAGGCAGGAAGATTGCTTGAGTCCAGGAGTTTGAGACCAGCCTGGGCAACATAGTGAGACCGCTGTCTCTACAAAAAATAATAAAAAGAATTAGGCATAGTGGCATGCTCCTGTAGTTCCAGCTACTTGGGAGGCTGAGGTGAAAAAATTGCTTAAGCCCCAAAGTTGGAGGCTGCAGTGAGTTGTCATCAAGCCATTGTACTCTAGCTTGGGTAACAGACCAAGACCTGGTCTTAAAAATAAAAAAGTGATTAAATTAGCTTTTCTAACCAAATGTGTTTATTATTGAGTTTGGGATTATGGTTTAGAATTGCTATAGAATGTTTTCTCACTTGATTAGGATCCAGTTACTTTTCAAAATTATGTGTCAGTATTTTATTCTCAAGTATCATATGTCAAAACCTATCTACTTATAAATAATCCAATATAATTATCAATTATGTTCTAATAAAAAGATAAAAATTAAGGATTTAGAAATGGTATCTTGGCAGTATTTTTTGTTTTTTGAGACGGAGTCTCACTCTGTCATCTAGGCTGGAGTGCAGTAGCATGATCTTGGCTCACTGCAACTTCCGCCTTCCACGTTCGAATGATTCTCCTGCCTCAGCCTCCTGAGTAGCTGGGATTACAGGTGCCCACCACCATGCCTGGCTAACTTTTGTATTTTTAGTGGAGACAGGGTTTCACCATGTTGGCCAGACTGGTCACGAACTCCTGACCTCAAGTGATCTGCCCGCATTGGCCTCCCAAAGTGCTGGGAATACAGGTGTGAGCCACCACGCCCGGCCAGTTTTCTTTTTTTTACATCCTTTCTCTGTAATTCTTTGTTCCTTTTAAAATAATATTTCTGGCATAATTACAATGAAAATGAAGGTACTGATAAGTTATGAATATTATAACATGTCATTTTTGTGTCGTAGTTATTTGCTGTAATGTCCATATTATATATCATTAATTTATAATATATGTTAATTGATTAAAAAATTATTGGGTTCTTTGTTCCAGTCTCTGTGCTAAGTACTTTATATGCATTCTTTCATTTAATCTTATCTATAAGATAAAAAATGATATCTCTAATTACAGATGAGTAGAATGAGGCTTAGAGAAGTGAAATAACTTAATGTCCCAACAGTAGTAAGTCGGGGAGCTGGGATTTGAACTTAGGTCTTTGTGACTACAGAGTTGTCGTCTTTGCCTTTTTTTTTTTTTTTTTTTTTTTTTAAGAGATGGAGTCTCACTATCTTGCCCAGGCTGGACTGCAGTAGCTATACAAGTGTGGAGCACAGTACACTGCAGCCTTGAAGTCCTGGTCTCAAGTGATCCTCTCACTCCAGCTTCCCAAGTGGCTGGGATCATAGGCACACACCACTGTGCCTGGCTACAGTTGTTTTCCTTCTCTCTGATGATAACTTGGAGTGAATTGGGAGAACTGTGTTAAATGCCTGGCACTGATTAACTTTGAGACCTTGGTCAGGTAACTTAATCTTTAAAATTGCAGTGTAGCCCTCTTGTCTGCCAAATGAGGAGGCACAAATAGATGATTCCTCCAGCCCCTTTTAGCACAGACGTTCTGTAGTTCAAGAAATTTATCCTTGGCTCTATAAGTTGTTTGTTTAATGTGTGTGTTCCCTCTGTGAAGGATATTCTTTATAAATACAGATATTCCTTTTAAAGAAAGAGATGTCAAAGGAAGAGCTTGGTGACTGCTTCCATCTATGATCTGGTCTTTGGTTTTGCAGAACATAAAATACAACTTTATATCCTCGTTCAACAGATTTCAGTTTCTGGGGGATTGAATCATGCTAACCAAAATCATAAGAACTTTTGTTTTTTATATATAATCCAGAATCTTAGCTTGTCAATTATAATGGAATAGTGAATACTAGTTTCTGCCATTGTAGGCACTTCTTTTAGGATCAGAGACTTTGGAAAACCAGATGAGAAAGCTATTTGGAAGGCAAAGGGAATCAAATGAGTTTGAGGGATATTCTTTCAGATTCAAAGTCTTATAAATGATCTCTGTTCTATAGTAGAGTTCTAGTAATTATGTATCTACCAGAATCAGTTTTCTTTCTCCTTTAAGTAGTAGTTACTAATGGCTGGTAGTCTTCTCTTCTCTTACTTCATGCAGATTATTGTACCGAAGCTAATATGACTTTTTATGCAGATTATTGTACCTATGCTAATATGACTTTTTTTCAGACAGGTTAATTTTTCCTTTTCTTACTTTTTTTTAAAGGTACATCCCAGTCTACAGGATACTGTTTACTTTGATTAGACTTGGGTATTTATTTATTTATTTATTTTGAGACTGAGTTTCGGTTTTGTTGCCCAGGCTGGAGTACAATGGCGCAATCTTGGTTCACCGCAACCTCTGCCTTCTGGGTTCAAGCGATTCTCCTCCCTCAGCCTTCCAAGTAGCTGGGAATATAGGTGCATGCCACCACACCTGGCTAATTTTGTATTTTTAGTAAAGATAGAGTTTCACCATGTTGGTTAGGCTGGTCTCGAACTCCTGGCCTCAAGTGATCCACCCGCCTTGGCCTCCCAAAGTGCTGGGATTATAGGTGTGAGCCACCGCGCCCCGCCTAGACTTGGGTATTTCTTAAGACTCAACTCTAAATGTCATTTTCCCTGTAATTTAGAGGACTTGGCCAGACAACTTTAATTTTATGTTGACTTTCACTAGTTCGCCTTTCAGAGGGAGGACTTTTTCTAACACTGATCCTGAATTCCAAGAGGAATTCTGCCATGGTCCATATGTTTTTGACTATATTGTCAGTCTGTCATAGGCAATATATAAACCTGATGGTATCCATAGGAGGCATGCTCCTCGTATGTTATAGAACTCAGTAAGGGTGAGTTCTGGTCTATTTCAAAAATTTCCACTATTCTTTTGACCTCAGGTTTCCAAATATAGTTTGCTATATCTCCTCAATGTAAACTTGCCTTTTTATTTTTTTATTACATTTATTTATTTTTGAGACAGAGTCTCACACTGTCACCCAGGCTGGAGTGCAGTGGTGTGATCTCTGCTCACTGCAACTTCCACCTCCTAGGTTCAAGCGATTCTCCTTGCCTCAGCCTCCCAAATAGCTGGGATTACAGGCACCCACCACCATGCCCAGCTAATTTTTGTGTGTTTTTAGTAGAGACGGAGTTTCACTATGTTGGCCAGGCTGGTCTCGAACTTCTGATCTTGTGATCTGCCCGCCTTGGCCTCCCACAGTGGATTACAGGCATGAGCCACTGTGCCTGGCAAGTCAGATTTATTGGGGTACAATTTACATAGATTAAAATGAACTGTTTTAGCTGTACAGTTCTATGAATTTTGATAAATATATGCAAGTTGTGTAACTACCTTATATGGAATATTTTCAGCACCCTGTAAATTTCTCTTATGCCCCTTTATGATCAGTCCTCTTCTCTTTCTCCAGCTTCTGGCAGCCACAAATCTGATTTCTGTCCTTACAGTTTTGCCTTTTCCACAGTGTTATAAATGGAATCATACAATATGTAATCTTTTGAGTCTGGCTTCTTTCACTTAGCATAATGCTTTTTTGAGATACAATTTACATACCATAAAGTTCATCTGTTTAAGGTGTACATTTCAACAGCTTTTAGTATTTTTTCGGAGTTGTGCAACCATCAAGATACCTAATTTTAAACATTTTTATCACCCCAAAATAAACGTACTAATTAGCAGTTATTCCCCAATTCTGACGCCCCCCCATAGCTCCCTATTCTAGGCAAATACCTACTTTTTGTCTCTCCAGACAAATATTCTAGATATATTAATTAATGGTATCATACATACATGTGGTCTTTTGTAACTTCTTTCACTTAATATAATGTTTTTCGGGTTCATTCATGTAGTAACATGAATGAATACTTTATTTTTTTAATTGCCAAGTAATTTCCCATTGTATAGGTCATAGATATACCACATTTTGTTTATTCATCAGTTGATGCACATTCAACTTTTTGGCTATTATGGATAATACTATGAACATTTATGTACAAGTTTTTGTGTGGACATGTTTTCATTTCTCTTGAATATGTTATGAACATTTTTGTACAAGTTTTTGTGTGGAAATATGTTTTTTATTTCTCTTGGATGGATACCTAAGAGTGAAATTGCTGGGTTGTGTGGTAACTCTGTGTGGCAGCAAACTGCCAAACCCTTTTTCAAACCCTTTTCCACAGTGCTCAAACCATTTGGAACTGTCAAACCCTTTTCCACAGTGGTTCAAGGGTTCCAGTTTCTCCTGGCCAATCCTCCCTATTGTCTGCCTTATTATTATTATTATTTTTTAATTATAGCCATTCTAACGGGTGTGAAGGAGTATCTTATTGTGGTTTTGATTTGCATTTCCCAAATGACTGAATATGTTGGGCATTTTTTCGTGTGTTTATTGGCCATTTGTATATCTTTTTGGGAGACATGTCTATTCAAGTCTTTGGCCACTTAAAAATTGGGTTTTTTGTCTTTTTGTTGAGTTATAAGAGTTTATTATATATTCTAGATACGAGTCCTTTATCAGATAGATGATTTACAAGTATTATCTCCTAGTCTGTGAGTTGTCTTTTCATTTTCTTGATGGTATCTTTTGAAGCACAAAAGGTTTTAATTTTGATGGAGTCCAATTTATTAATCTTCTCTTTTATTGCTTGTGCTTTTGGTGGCATATCTAAGAGATCATTGCCTAACCCAATGTCAAGAAGATTTATACCTGTATTTTCTTCTAGGAGTTGTATAGTGTTAGCTCATACATTTAGATCTATGATCCACTTTGAGTTAATTTTTGTGAATGATATGAGATAGGCGTCCAGAGTTTTACATGTGGATATCCAGAGTTTTACATGTGGATATCCAGTTGTCCAGCACCATCAATTGAAAAGGCTATTCTTTTCCTCATTAAATTGTCTTAGCCCTTTTGTTGAAGACGAATAGACCATAAATATATGGGTTTATTTCTGGATTCTAAATTATGTTCCATTGATCTATCTATTTACCTTTATTCCACTACCACAGTATCTTAATAGCTTTGTAGTAAGTTTTGAATTTGGAAAGTATAAGTTCACCAACTTCGTTCTTTTTCAAGATTATTTTGGCTATTCTTGGTTTATTGCATTTCCATATGAATTTTAGAATGAGCTTGTCAATTTCTGTAAAAATTCCAGGTGGAATTTTGATAGGAAGTGTATTGAATCTGTTGATCAATTCAGCAATTCAGGGAGTGTTGCCATCTTAACAGTATTAAATCTTCTGATTCATGAATGTAGGGTGTATTTCCATTTATTTAGATCTTTAATTTTTTAAAAAATGCTTTGTGGTTTTCAGTGTAAGAATAATGCTTTTGAGATTCATTCATGTTACTGTGTTTATTAACAGTTCTTTCATTTCATTTGTGAGTACTATTTTATGGATATATCACAATTTGTTCATCTGTTAACCCATTGATGGACGTTGGAGTTTTCATTTTTTGGCAGTTATGAATAAGGCTGCAAAAAAGACATTCACATACAGGTTTTTACATAAACATAGGTTTTCATTTTACTTAGGTATATACCTAGAAGTAGAGTTACTGGTTGTATATGTGTGTCTGTTTACCTTTATAAGAAACTGCCAAACTGTTTTCCAAGGTGGCTCTATCATTTTGCATTACCACCAGCAATATATGAGAATTCTAGATGCTTTGTGTTCTTACCGGCACTTGGTGTTATTAACATTTTTTAAAAAAGTTATTTTGATAGGTATATAGTGATATTTCATTGAAGTTTTAATTTATATTTCTCTAATGACTAATGATATGGAGTGTAAAATTCATGAAATCCTAGACTTTTGGAGCTGGAAGAGACTTGAAAGAGTTCATTCCTGGTTTTTATATTCCGTTCCTCAGACATATTTCATGGGGTGTCTGAGGTGGGGATTTGGGGACTGAGGAGCATGCTGAGTGCTGAGTGGGTGGGATCTGAGCAACTTGCCCAGAAGGGCGCTACTTTTTATCGGTTTTAAAAATATTGAATTTCCAGGTGATAAATTGTTAGAAAAAAGGTGCCTCTGTTAAACAAAAATGAAAGCTACTGAACTGAATTAAAAAAAAAAATTTATTTTACTTTAAGTTCTGGGATACATGTGCAGAATGTACAGGTTTGTTTCATAGTTATACATGTGCCATGGTGGTTTGCTGCACCTGTCAATGCATGCATTAGGTATTTGTTCTAATGCTCTCCCTCTCCCTCTCCTTAGCCTCAACACCCCAACAGGCCCCGGTGGGTGATGTTCCCTCCCTGTGTCTGTGTGTTCTTATTTGAACTGAATTTTTTTAAAGGACAAAACTGAGACCCAGAGAGGTAAACTGACTTACCCAAGATCCTGTAGTCTGAAATGGATTCATACAATAGGGCTCTTTATTCTGCAGTGTATATCTTGTCATGAGTTTCAGAATCTACTGTTTGTTGACTCAAGAATTATGATTTAAAAGTCTACTGACCAAGGTTTGTTGAAGTCATAAATATTTTAAAAATTTTCTTTTATATTGAAAAGTAGTATATGGAAACTAAATCATCTTTCATGAATTAGCTGTACTGACTAAAAAATGAAGGTTTTCTTCAGGAATCCAATTTCAAGTACAAAACCTTCCAAAATTATTGTGCTTGGTTTCTGTGTAATGTGGGAAATATGGCACAACTGTCAGAGGTTATAAATGACAATACATTATAGAAATAGGTGAGGGAACAAGCAGGGATTTGCCACGGGGAAACAGACATTATATTTTGTTACCAGTTTTGATGAACACTGACAGTGGTTCATCAATGTTGAAAGAGTAAAATTGAATTCATTAGATGCAATCATAATGGTTAGAGTAAGGTTTTTTTTTTTTTTTTTTTATTTAAGTAAGAAAGATTCAGTTCTGAAATCTTTCCTTTATTGAGGTTTTTCTAGAAATTACTGGAGTGTGAAAGCAGTTCTATACAGTGTTGGCAATTCTGAGATTGGCTTTAGGACTGATGAGTGAGCATTGCATGGTTACATTGAGCAGAATTTTATTAGAATGCCTTTGGTGGATTTGAGTAGAAATTTTATTTAATAATGATATAGTGAAAGGAGCATAATGTTTGAACTCAGGAAATTTGAGGTCAAGCCTTGGCTCTACTTAATACTACCTATATGACCTTGAATAAGTCACCTAACTTCTGTGATCAGCCTATTCCCCAGAGTTTGTGAGAATGAGGAAAAAAAAAAAGAAAATGTATCTGAAAGTACTTTATACATTTTAGTGCTATTTAGCTATAGTTTTATTACTAATACTTGTCTTTGAACTTAGAACATACAGGATTTTTAAAAAATGATTTTTCAGCCAGGTGCAGTGGCTCATGCCTGTAATCCCAGCACTTTGGGAGGCTGAAATGGGAGGATTGCTTGAGCTCAGGAGTTCGAGACCAGCCTGGGCAACATGGTGAAACCCTGTCTCTGCTACAAATACGTAAAAAATTTGCCAGGCATGGTGGCACATGCCAGTAGTCTCAGCTACTCAGGAGGCTGAAGTGGGAGAATCACTCGAACCTGGAGGTTACAATGAGCCGAGATTGTGCCACTGCACTCCAGCCTAGGTGACGGAGGGAGACTGTGTCTCAAGAAAATACATATATATTTTTCTTCCTTATATTTGGCTATAATTTACTTGTATATTTCTTTTTGTCTCTGTCGTATGTCTGTCATTTTTGGATTTTTTGGAAACTTTGCTCTGTTCTTAGTCCCCCCCATCCTCTTTCAAATAGATGATATTTTCTCACTTTTGTCCATTAGGAGAACTAGCTGTATTAGTTTTTTCCTATGGAAAGAGAGAAATAGTTTTTATTTTCTACATATATTTAGCCTAACAACCCTGGCTAAAGTATCAAACCTATAAGCTGCATGTAGGTTTTCTTATTTGGCATTGAATTTCCCTTCCTTGTGGTTGTTACGTTTCTTGTGCTTCTGCCTGCCTTTCCTCTGGGATTTCTGTTTCCTTTAGATGTGCTTGAAACCTAATATGCCTTTACCTTGGTCAAGCCCATTTGTTGGTCTATAATAGAGTTATGATACTTTATCATGATATATTTTGTAGACATGAATGGTGGGGTCATATATTTCAACGTCTCCAATAATGATGAAAAGAGATTTCATTTGTTGATTTGACTCCTTTGTCTTAGATGGAGTTAAAAGTTATTTGCCAGTCCTCAGTAACTATAGACACAGGAGACAATGTTGGAAACAATGTGGTGAAATGGAAGTGTCTTCCCTTTTGATAGCTAAAGCTGGTAAGGCTGTCAATTTTAGTGTATTTCCTTTTCTTCCTGGTTAAGAGAAGGAAAACTTTTTCCTGAGGGCTTTTATTTTCAGTGGTTACTATCTAATCAATTTATTTTTATTTAAATTAACTAAAAAATAAAATTATATATTTTAAGTAGTTCTGAGATGAATAGAACCATCATATCTAGCATCAAATACTGTTTCATTCTTGGGAGTTTCATATGCTTGCTAGATCTACTTTCATCATTTCGAGTAATATTTTTAAAATAATAGCATGTCCCATTTTTGAAACTAGAGGCTAGTTTTCAAAAAGTCACTGAATTCTAAATTAAAGCAAAGGAAATAGAAACTGATTGATGTGTTTATAATTTGTCTAGAATTACCTCTGGGTTATTTATACTTTGTATTTCAGAAACCACACTCTTAATTTATGTTTTTGGAAATAAAAATGGGCTAGGTATGGTGGCTCACACCTGAACCCCAAGCACTTTGGTTGGGAGGCCGAGGCAGGAGGGTGGCTTGAGTCCAGGAGTTTGAGACCAGCCTGGGCAACATGACAAGACCCTGTCCCTACAGGAAAAACAAAACAAAACAAAAAAACAAAAAACCAGAAAGCCAAATATGGTGGTGCACACCTGTGGTCCCAGCTACTCAGGAGACTAAGGTGGGAAGATCACTTGAGCCCAGGAGGTCAAGGCTACAGTGAGCCATGATTGTGCCATTGCACTCCAGTCTAGGCGACAGAGCAAAGCCCTGCCTCAAAAAAAAAAAAAAAAAAAGTGTAGTGAGGTTGTGTTAAAAGCCAGCAGAGGCTGGGTATGGTGGCTTATGCCTGTAATCCCAGCACTTTGGGAGGCCGAGGTGGGTGGATCACTTGAGGTCAGGAATTTGAGACCAGCCTGGCCAACATGGTGAAACCATGTCTCTACTAAAAATGTAAAAATTAACCAGGGCATGTTGGGGCACGCCTGTAGCCCAGCTACTCGGGAGGCTGAGGCACCAGAATCATTTGAACCCGGGGGACAGAAGTTACAGTGAGTCAAGATCATGCCATTGCACCCCAGCCTAGGTGACAGAGCGAGACTCTGTCTCAAAAGCCAGCAGATACTGACCAAAAGTGTACTCTATCTCATAATGACATTCTAGGGTCATTTTGTTCATAGCAATCGTTCATGGAGGGGTAGAAAGACAGGCTGGAATGGGGTAGGTGAAGTATCAATGCCAGTTGAGTTCAATTCCCAACCTCATAGGGAATTCAGAGGTTGTCATATACTTCAGTCATTCATATTTAGGGAAAAATCATACCTTAACCCAGAAGAAAACAATTTCTAAAGAAACTATAGGGGCAGCATTCTCAGTGTGTATTATTATATGCTTCAAAATATATTAAACACAAAACCCAAAACAAAAATACTGGATTCCTTATACAGCCTTGAAATTATAACCAAAAGCCTGTAGTGTTGAATACTCAGTAGACGAGAAAGATTCATAACTAGCAGACTGGGCAGTTCTCTCTCCTTTCAACTCTGGTTTCTTAGGAGCTTCACTTCTCTCTACTCCCTTTCCACCTGGTGATCTTAGGTCTCAGAGGTTTTTTTAAAATAACTATCTTCTCTTATTATTATTTTTTTTTTTGGGAGGGATTCTAATTCCAAAAGAATCATTTGGTTAAAGGTCACCTTCATGTAAGTTCTGGAGGAATGGAGGAGAATCTAGGGGACTGTTTTACATTTTCCTTATGGAAGGTAGGGTATAGCATACTCTGAAGAATTACATGCAAGGTGAGAAGAAAAGGTGACGAAAGCCTTTACGTGCAAGGTGAGAAGAAAAGGCGACAGGAATAATTGGGGAGGCGAATCGAGTAAATCTGAGTATAATACAGAAGCCAAAAGTAAGTATTTTATTAGATGCATAAATTTTATATTTACCAGCTTCTACTGAATAAAATTGAAGTTGGTTCATCAGGGCCTGTGACCAATGATTGCACATGAGCACAGGAGAGAATAAATAAAGCAATCTGAAGTAATAAGTGATGGGGAGGAGTAGCCTAGGTGATCTTGAAATGGTATTGATCCAGGAACAACAGGGAGAGAAGAAACATTTGAAGTAAAGGAGACTTGTAGTGGCAGGTGGGTGTTAGGATGAAATAGCGTTTAGTCAGCTCGGCAGAAGAGGAACCTAGCTCATTGAGATCAGCACCTAGGAGAGAATCAGAAGAGAAAGATTGGGTAGAAATGAAATAAACAAAATCTGGTCAGTCAAACATGAAGTACGTTGGGGAAATTGGCGAATTATTTGAATTGTCCTAGCCCCTTAATATAGATGTACCTACAGTTTTAACTCTTAACGCTAACATACATTTAAATTAATTCCTGAACTCTGATTGGACAATGAGGATACTGTTTATTATTTTCACTTTCAGAAAGTGGAATTGTTAAAAAAAGTTTTTACATCAAGTAACTGTTCTTGTCATTACTATTATAGTTACAATTGTGTTTGCCACCCAAAATAAAATTGGCAATGACACACAAGAATCTTAAAATTCACTTAAAAATGGCACTGAGCAAGTCTATATGCATGATTCTTCCACTAATCCTTGTGAGAACTTAATCAAATAGATGATCTGTATGTGAAAGGATCCTAAATTCATAAAGGCCCTTAGTCACAGTCAAGTCTGACTTTAAAATAAGAGCAGTTTTTAAAATGCCAGTTATTTACTGCATTATGAAATTATTCCCTCTTGCTTGGGAAGTCACTCAAAGATCATGAGACTTGTGTTTAAACAGCCACATAAACTATGCGATGGTCCATTCTGTTTGGTGTATTCACTTTGTTGCCATAAGAGGTGTGTTTTTTCAATGCAAACAATTTGATTTATTCTAATGGTTGTCCTAACAGTTAAATAAATTATTCCGCCTATTTAATGAAGGATTGGTTATCCATTTATTGATTGATTGGTAATGAAGTTTCTACTCACTTTACCTAATTTGAAGATTGTTTGTAGTGTTAATGTATATTAGTATCAGTGTATCTTAGAACAGAATAAATAGGAGCGATGTTCTGCTTTGTTGAATAGGGACTTTGTCTCAGTGACTCTATAACAAATTTGAAGTTAAATTGTAATGGCTGGGCACAGTGGCTCACGCCTGTAATCCCAGTATTCTAGGAGGCCGAGGCGGGTGGATCATCTAAGGTCAGAAGTTCAAGACCAGCCTGGCCAACATGATGAAACCCCATCTCTACTAAAAAATACAGAAATTAGACGGGCATCATGGCGCATGCCTGTAATCCCAGCTACTTGGGAGACTGAGGCCAGAGAATCACTTGAGCCTGGGAGGCGGAGGTTGCAGTGAGCCAAGATTGTGCCATTGCACTCCAGCCTGAGCAACAGAACAATACTCTGTCTCAAAAAAAAAAAAAAAAAATTGTAATAATGAAATGCCCCACTAAAGTGTTTAGGATGCCTCAGAGAGAGGTCCTTGGATTGGACATCATTTGGTCACTCAAAAGGTAGTAGGCCAAATATAGAAGATAAGAATAAAGTCCTCCAGGATCCAGGTGTCTAGGGCGGAGAGAGTATTTGTTACTGCACTCTCCTTCCTGACACAATCAGTAATGTTCTCGGCTGAACACTTTTTTTTTTTTTTTTTTTTTTTTGAGACAGGCAGGGTCTCACTCTGTTGCCCAGGCTGGTGTGCAGTGGTACGATCTTGGCTCATTGCAACCTCCACTTCCCAGGCTCACACGATCCTCTCACTTCAGCCTCCTGAGTAGCTGGGACTACAGGGATGTCCAACCACGCTTGGCTAATTTAAAAATTTAAAAGAATTTTTCATGGAGATGAGGTCTCATTACATTGCCCAGGCTTGAATATTTTTCTAAATCCAGTGCTCTAGGCAGCCAGTACCAACCAATTGCTTGGAGGTGAAACTGTTGGCTCTACCATCTAGTGTTATTTTTATATTGAAAAGTCTAATTGGTAGAAATAGATGTCTTAGAAAAAAATTGCTAATTAAGGAGTTAGTTGAATTGAAAGATGCTAAATCTATTTTCATTTGCTTTACTTGGAATGATTCAATAATTCACTGACTTTCAGACATACTGACTAGATAAAAACAAACTCAGTAAACTTGATTTCTCACTTTGGATAAACCTTAATAAGCAGTATTCGGAGTTACTGGAAGAAAATAGAAGTGAGTATTTTTTAATCTTTGCACAGGAACTTTGCTTTTTTTTTTTGAGATAGGGTCTCACTTTGTCACCCAGGCTAGAGTGCAGCGGTGCGATCTTGGCTCACTGCAACCTCTGCCTTCTGGCTTCAAACCATTCTCCTGCCTCAGCCTCCTGAGTAGCTGAGATTACAGATGCCCACCACCATGCCAAGCTAATTTTTGTATTTTTAGTAGAGATGGGGTTTTGCCACATTGACCAGGTTGTCTTGAACTCCTGACCTCAAGTGATCCACCCTCCTCAGCCTCCCAAATTGCTAGGATTACAGGCATGAGCCATCGCACCTGGCATACATGAGAATTATCTAAGTATAAAGATAATGAAATAAATAAAAAAGAAAAATATCCAAAGATATACCACATAAATCTTTTTATGTCAGAAACATTAAAGCCAAAAGCTAGAAAGTGAGTAAAAATTTAGGAGAAAAATTTGCATCCAATATGCCAAAGGGTTACTATCCTTAATAATAATAATAATCACCACCACCATCATCATCATCCATTATATGAACACTAAAAAGAACTTGAGCTCGATGGAGAGAATGCCACAAAGTGGACAATTAACTCAATGAGGAATTACAGTTAGCTAATAAACGTGTGAAAAATGTTTATTTCAACCTCACTAGTAAGCAAAAACTAAGTTAAATAAGTTCCAAATTTATTATGTAAATTAGCAGGAACTGAAAAATAATGATAAGAATATACTGAGTATAAGTTTAAGTCAGTACAGTCTTTATTAAAAGATTTGCAAGTTAACTCCTAGGAATCTCCCCTAAGGAAATGATTTAAAATACAAGAAAATAATTTTTATACCAAGATGTTCATTAGAACTTTATTTATAATAGTGAAAAAATTTCTTTTACATATTGAAACATGTATGTTAATTATACCTCTTTTAGTATAATTTTAGTACCCAGAGGCTGAGTGGGAAATATTAATTTGATAGATTTATTTTATTTTTAGTTTTTTGAGACAGGGTCTCTCTCTGTCGCCTAGGCTGAAGTACAGTGGCATATGGCTCACTGCAGCCCCAACCTCCCCAGTTCAAGCGATCCTTTCACCTCAGCCTCCCAAGTACCTGGGACTACAGTCACACGCCACCCACCTGGCTAATTTTTGTACCTTTAGTAGAGATTGGGTTTCACCATGTTGCCCAGGCTGGTTTCAAACTCCTGAGCTCAAGAGATCTGCCCACCTTGGCCTCCCAAAGTTCTGGGTCTGCAGGTATGAGCCACCATGCCCAGCTGCCAATTTAATAGATTTAAATTAATTTAATATCTGCTACCTTCTAGTTACTACTTACTGTGTTGGAGTTCTTAGTTGCAAGTGGTAGCAACCAACTTTGGTTGATTTTATTGATTGATTGATGGAGATGGAGTCTCACTCTGTCGCCTAGGCTAGAGTGCAGTGGCGTGATCTTGGCTCACTTCAACCTCCACCCTCAGTTTCAAGCAATCCTGCTGCCTCAGCCTCTCCAGTAGCTGGGATTACAGGCGTGTGCCACCACCATGCCCAGCTAATTTTTGTATTTTTAGTAGAGATGGGGTTTCGCCATGTTGGCCAGGCTGGTCTCGAACTCCTGACCTCAGGTGATCCGCCTGCCTTGGCCTCCCAAAGTGCTGGAATTACAGGTGTGAGCCACCGCTCCCGGCTGACTTTGGTTGATTTTAACAGAAGGGAACTTTATTGCAAGGACATTGGGTAGCTCAGAAATTTGGTAAGAAGGGTGCAGGCAGAAATGGGCTTAGAAAGTGGACAACAAAAAGGGAGGCTAGGGAGCACCCAGGACCCAGAATACTACTACAGAGCCAGTCTGAGAGGACACTGCTGCCTCCACCTCCGAACATGTATCTGGATGCTCCAGCTTGCTCTACTGTCATCTGGGACACTGAACACTAGGCACTAGTGCCACAGTGCTACCACATCTGCCCCTGTGCACTTCGTACTGGTGGTGCAGCTGTCTTAGCTGCTTCTGCTGACTACCAAAATGTATTCTCCATGGTTCCTACTTCTTTACTGTGACAGTTTCATTGTCAAAGACCAAGGTAGGAGTGTCTGATTGGCCAAGCCCAAGTCATGTACTCTATCCTAGCTGTAGGAGAGACTGGGAAAGTAAGTATCTGGTATTTTCAGTTTCTAAAGTGTCTCCCATTAAGACTTGTATAGAAAGTAGTCCACATGTTGGACAGGAAACAATCCATTATATTTATGTTATTTCATCAAAATATGAACAAAGTTTTAAAATTTACTGTCTGTTGCCTCTTATCTTGCTAGTGAATAGGCTAACATCATTAATTTCTGTTATTGTATGGTGCTATTTATGAGTATGTGACAGTCTATCTTCTTTGTGGTCCCTAATCCTTAGGCTGATTTTAATTTGTAGAATAGGTCTGCATCTGCCAAAAAAATGACCAATAATATGTGCTGTGAATATGGTAAGTAGTCAGTGTTGTTAAGTGAATCCATAAAAGTTGGAACTAGTGTATTTTTCTTACAATGCAAAAAAAGGTGCTTAAAATACAAAAATAGTACACTACCAGAATGTACCATCATCAACTAGGGGGAATTTCAGGTTAAGCTATCATTAAGTAAGTAAGGGCTTTCAGGGAAGCCGAAGAAAACATGATAGGGGATCGACATTGTCTGGAAGGGAGTGGGGCTGCAGAAATGAAAGGTAGGGAGGACAGTGAGAAGCAGGAAAGGACAGATGAGGACTGGAGGAGAGAAGCATTTTGTTTGCATTCTTAGGAACTGGCACAGAGGTTAAGGAGCAGCATAAAATGGATCTCAGGTTTGAAAGACTTCCCCTTGCTGGAAGCAAGGCAGAGACAGAGAATGTAAAGTTAAAGATGGATGATGACGTCTGTCAACATTTAATTTGGCTCATACAGAATGAAGTGTAGGGACTTGACTAGGCAACATTCAGGGCCTCTAATCAGCTGCACATTCTCCCCATGTAGCAAGAGAAGTGGTCTTATTAAAATCTTAAAACAGAGAAGAGAGGGAGATAGCAGTTTTTACCTTTGCCCGAGACCCTGCAGAAGTTGTTATGCATTAGACGTTCACTTTATTCCCTTTTAAATCTGGTAAAGAATGAATACTTGAATGTTTCGTTTCATGCAGATTTAGTTAGCAACTCAATTATCAAATGGTAGAATATCTGTATGCACTGAAGCCAAATTCTCAGTAACTCAGCTTTTGTTAGTCATATGAGGATGATGAATAATAGGACTCCAGAGCAGTTAACAAATTGATACAAGTGGTAGGGAAATTTGATATGAAGTGATCAAAACAATGTAATGAATCTGTTAAAGCTAAAGAAGTGTACCATGACCACATTCATTATTTATCCACTCAATCATTCAAAAAGTATTAGAATGCCCAACCCCTCTATTCCAGGCACTAGTTATATACACGGGGGTACAGCAGAGAAGGCAGACAGACCTATTTTTTGTCCTTGAAGAGTTCACAAGAAGAGTCCACTGAAGAAGTAGACACATTGAGTATAATCAAGAAGTGTTATGACCATGTTTAACACTTCCTTAAAATTCTGAGAGAGTCAAACATAATATAAGCTCTGAAAGATGCAGATTTGGGGGAGACATAGGAGTTTTTTGTTTTTTTTTTTTTTTTTGAGACAGAGTCTCGCTCTGTCGCCCAGGCTGGAGTGCAGTGGCACGATCTCGGCTCACTGCAAGCTCCACCTCCCGGGTTTAAGCCATTCTCCTGCCTCAGCCTCCTGAGTAGCTGGGACTACAGGCGCCCGCCACCACGCCCGGCTAATTTTTTTGTATTTTTAGTAGAGATGAGGTTTCACCGTGTTAACCAGGATGATCTCTGTCTCCTGACCTCGTGATCCGCCCTTCTCGGCCTCCCATAGTGCTGGGATTACAGGCGTGAGCCACTGCGCGAGGCCTTTTTTTTTTCGAAATGTAGTTTCGGTCTTGTTACCCAGGCTGGAGTGCAATGGCGTGATCTCAGCTCACTGCAACCTCCACCTCCCAGGTTCAAGCGATTCTCTTGCCTCAGCCTCCTGATTAGCTGGGATTGCAGGCATGCGCCCCCATGCCTGGCTAGTTTTGTATTTTTAGTAGAGTCGGAGTTTCTCCATGTTGGTCAGGCTGGTCTCGAACTCCAGACCTCAGGAGATCCGCCCGCCTTGGCCTCCCAAAGTGCTGGGATCACAGGCATGAGTCACCACTCCCTGCCGACATAGGAGTTTTAAGATAAACAGAACATTAAATTTTCAGCCTGGAGGCAGGAAAACACATGACTTTAGAGGCAATAGAAATACAAAATTGGCAAATTATAATAAAAGCTAACAAAGGGAGGAAATGCAGTATTAGGCAAAGTAATATAAATATGAATATAAAGACAGAGTTAAATAAGCCAGGGGTGGTGGTGTGGACCTGTAATCCCATCCACTGGGGAAACTGATATGGGAGAATTACTTGAGCTTAGGAGTTTGAGACCAGCCTGGGCAAAATAGTGAGACCTGATCTCTCTTAAAAGACCAGGTATGGTGGCTCATGCCTGTAATCCCAGTAGTTTGGGAGGCCAAGGTGGGCAGATCATGAGGTCAAGAGATTGAGACCATCCTGGCCAACATGGTGAAACCCCGTCTCTACTAAAAATACAAAAATTAGCTGGCATGGTGGTGTGAAACTGTAGTCCCATCTGCTTGGGAAGCTGAGGCAGGAGAATTGCTTGAGCTTGGGAGGTGGAGCTTGCAGTGAGCCGAGATCCTGCCACTGCACTCCAGCCTGGGCGACGGGCAACAGAGCAAGACTCCGTCTCAAAAAAAAAAGGCAAACCATAACATAAAATTTTCTTATTTTAGCAATTTTTTAAGTGTACAGTTCTATGACATTAAGTACATTCACATTGTTGTACTCCTTTTTTTTTTTTATTGCCAAATGATATTCCGTTGTATGGATGTATCATCTTTTGTTTACCTACTCGTCATATAGTGGACATTGGATTGTTTCCACTTTTTGGCTATTATGAATAATTCTGCTATGAACATATGTGTACCAGCATTTTCTTTTAATCTGAAATACCTCAATGCGCAATGACGTGTGGAGGAAAGAACTTTAGACTTTTATTTTAAGTGCATCTCTTCTTAATGTAATGAAATAATGTCAGTATGTTCCTGAGTAATCATCTACTTCTGGTCTACAAGCAGGTGCTATCTCCATTTTCAAGATGAGAAGACGCCATATAGGTCAAAGTATTGTATAAAGTAAATGAGTATGTAACAATTAAGAGCAACAAGAGTTAAATCAATCTTTTTGTGTGGTGGGTATTGAAGATAGAAGTCAACTTTCAAAGAGAAAGGGAAAAAGGGTGGATATTTGGGGAGCTTTGTGTTGAAATTTGAAGTCAATCTTTGGGCTTTACCCTGTTTCCTTCTCCTTTCTGTTGCATCCCCTTGTTCTTTCAGAGCTAGAGCTTTCTTGCTACCCCACTATCGCAGTTCCACTGACTAGCTCAGTGGAACTTCTACCCTTACTCCTTCCCTTTCCCACTTTCTCTCAAAAATTATGATTAATTATCAGCCTGTTTTGCACCACCAGTAAACCTATGCTGCTTAGTTTGTTTGCTTTTTTGTCAGCAGGAGGAGAGGAAGGTGTTTATTTATTAACCCAAATGAATCTGTAAATGATGAAATAGCTAGTAATCTGGGAGAGGGATTTTGAGTCAGGAAAGGCTTTAAAAAATTCATACCATCCAGACTACTGTATCTATTCATTTCTTGAAAAAGCACCAGGAGAGGCCAGGCATGGTGGCTCATACCTGTAATCCCAGCACTTTGGGAGGCTGAGGCGGGTGGATCATGAGGTCAGGAGTTCGAGACCAGCCTGACCAACATGGTGAAACCCCGTCTGTACTAAAAATACAAAAATTAGTCGGGCCTGGTGACACGTGCCTGTAATCCCAGCTACTCAGGAGGCCGAGGCAGGAGAATCGCTTGAACCCAGGAGGTGGAGGTTGCACTGAGCCGAGATCATGCCGTTGTACTCCAGCCTGGGCAAGAGAGCGAGACTTCCTCTCAAAAAAAAAAAAAAAACAACAACAAAAGCACTAGGAGAGACAAGGAAAAGAGGGAAGTCTGAGGTTATTATAACCTTTCAAGGAAATACCTCTACCTAAAAATCCCAAGAAGGGATGGCAGAACATAAGGCTCATAAAGATGGCAGTTCAGTACAAAAGCAGAGATAGAAGTCTCAGTGGAATTCAATTTACTGTGAAAATAGTCATTTTAGTGGAGAGTTTGTGGAGGGAGAGGAAAATACGGTATAGTAAGGGGCTGTTTGGGAACTTGGAACGTTTAGAAAGATGTGGAACAGAGGTAGATGAGGTCAGCTGTATCTCTATTGGAGGGAGAAGTTGGTTACCATATGCTATCCCACTACATTCCTGAAAACTACCAATGGTAGTAATTTGTACAAATCATGTTTAAATACCATACATCACAACAGTGATTACACATTGAGCATGTGTCAAATTATTGTTGTATTTTATTGGAAAACTATACATAACCTTAATAGTTAAGCATGTTGCCCAGTTGCTTGCAATAGACAGTATTAATATTACAGGTGAAGAAGAAGGCAGATAACTTTGTGACACTCTTTGAATCACAGCTTTCCTTCTCAGCAATTATTTAATGAAGCTATGTGGTATCCTAAAGAGGCTTATGATTTGGTGGGTGAATATAAAATTATCATTTTAGTAAACTATATTTTATAGTCAGAGATGCAGGCAGGACGCTTTGGGACTACTTGGCTCAAGATGGGCATGGTTGGAGAAGACTTTCTGGAGGAAGTAACAGTTGAACTTTTTTGAATTATAAGTAGGAGGGTTGATTAGGCATAGAAATTGAGGGAGCTGTGGGACATGGGTGGAAGGAACAACATGAGCACAGATGGAGGCATCTCTGCATTTATTGTTAACTCAAGGAGGGACCAATAAGCATCCATGGGATGGGAAAGGACATATAAAATAATATGCTGATCCTGCTGACAGAGAGCACATGGTTCACTTACTGGAGATGCATTTACTCTTTTGTGCCACGAGGGTGCTATTTAGCGAATTACCTGCCTCCTCTCTTGTACAATATGGTACACTAGTGGCTTGATAAAATTAATGCACCTGCAACAAGTGAGCAATTTACTTCCTTCTTATAAAAGGGCTAGTAAGTTGCTATGCATTCTTTTAGCTGGTTTTAAAAATAATTTAAACAAAAATCTGAAGGGAATTTTATAGACAAGGAATCTTCAAATAAAATACTAAGATATTGCTAGATGTCACCATAAAAATGGAATTGGATTACTTAGAATGATGGGCTTAATTTTTAAAATTAGCTTGAAAAGCTTTCTTCAAACTTAAGCTTCCAACAGTAGGTGGTTGAATAAATCATGATATATAATCAGATACTATTTAGCTTTAAACATGAAGTTATAGAAGAATGTTATATAGGAAGATGCTCACCATATTGTTAATTGCAAAAAAGCGAATACAAACAATATGAACAAGGTTTTGCTTTTGCTAAAATGTTTATAAACTGGTAAGCTGTAGGCTTTAGTAATCTGGAATAATACAAGAGGTTCCATTTGCATTTCAAAATGATTACAGCTTATCCTTCCCTCTCCTCCCCAACTTTCAGGTTCTGTTCTATCCTGTGAAACTTTCCCAGTTATTTATTTATTTTTTGAGATAGAGTCTCGCTCTTTTGCCCAGGCTGGGTGCAGTGGTGCCATCTCAGCTTACTGCAACCTCTGCTTCCCGGGTTCAAGTGATTTTCCTGCCTCAGCCTCCTAAGTAGCTGGGACTACAGGTGCAAGTGGCACCACGCCTAGCTAATTTTTGTATTTTTAGTAGAGACAGGGTTTCACCATGTTGGCCAGGCTGGTCTCAAACTCCTGACCTCGAGTAATCTGCCCACCTCAGCCTCCCAAAGTGCTGGGATTACGGGCGTGAGCCACTGTGCCTGGCGCTTCCCCAGTTATTTCTATGAGAACTGTCAGCAGTGGCTACCATGAAGGGTCAGCCATGCTACTTATTCATCTTTTGCTCACCCTTGATGATAGATGCTGCCCCTTGAGGAGCCTCACTGAAGGTACAACTGAGAACCTCAGGACCTTGCCAGGGAAGCTACCCCTTGAGCCTGTCAAAGCCTCTGATTTTCTGGGTGGTAGTGCTGGATTCTATTTAAAGGTAGGAAAAATGGCTTCCTCCTTAAATCTCAGCTGCTATTTGTTGCCTGGGCCTTGAAGCAGCACAAAGTCCACAGATCCACTTAAGAAATGAAGCAACTCTTCTAACTGCTAATCTTTATCCTTTGTCCACAAGCATTCAAACTTGGTAGATCAAAGCAAAAATTACCAATGCTTCTTGATCCAACCTGATGCTTCTCCTGTTTTCGTTCTCTAGGTGACTTAGCAGTGTCATCTGCTTGATTGCTCAAGCACAAAATCTGAGAGATATCTTAAACTCCTCTTGTTCCTTAACTTTAGGCTCCAAGATCCCTTCATTCTTCTTTCTTGCTGTCTTGGAAGTCAATTCATTCTTTTTGTCTCACTGCATCTCAGAATTTAGACCTTAATTTCTCATCTGGAGAGATCAGTAGCCTCCTAATCATTCCTGCATCTTCCAGTCTTCCACCCTGATTTAGCCTCCATACTCCTTTATCATGGAATACAAAGCCCTTTATGGTCTAGCCCTGTTGCATCTCAGTCCTTTCTCTTGCCACTCAGTCTCCTCCGCAGATACCTTATATGGTGTTTCTACCCTCCCAAACTTGTGTGTATGGTAAAATACACATAAAATTTATCATTTTTAAGTGTATAATTCAGTGACAGTAGGTACACCAATAGAGATAGGTGTAACAAACACCACTGTCTTATTTCCAGAATGTTTTCATCATCCCAAACGAACTTGTGTGTCTTTTTCCTCTGAATAGAACGCCCTATTCCTCTACTTCCATCCCTGTTCCTCCTAAGGATCTCTCTAGACTTGGTTCTAGTGCTACATTGTCTGAGAAGATTTTCCCAGTCTTTTCAGACTTGAGTTAGGTGCTCATTTTTTTTTCGTCCTCCTATGCCATGCTGGGCATACTCCTGCCATGACACTTGCCCATGATACTGCGATTGTAGGTATATGTGGCTCTTTCTTCCACTAGACTTTGAGGTGTTTGAATGAAGAGTCTGACTGAGTCTTTTATCTCTGCATCCTTAGCTTCTAGCACTATGCCTGCTGTGAATAAATGATTGGACTTAGCTCCCTATCAGCTATGCAAATTAGCTCTTGATCACATGCTAGCGTTGAATGAAAATCAGGTAGCAGGTCTAAAAGAAATTTCATAAATGTAGGCTCTTTCTTCTTTACATTAGGTATTCATGGAAATTTGTTTTTGAGGGCTGCTTTGAGTATGTAATTTCTCTGCAGTTGCACATAATCTTCTTTGTTTATCATTTTAGTAATGGGTTGGGTCAGGAGTATACAGTAACTAGGATAAGGTAACAAATATTAGGAAGAGTAAAAATTTTTACAAAAAGCTGAAAATATGTGTGGTCTTAAATATCTAGAACAATTCCCAAGACTGTTTTATTTGTCAGGTTATGAGGTACAAAAGAAAGAAGGAAATGGAAGTCTTATTATTTTGGTGTTGTTGGATAGAAAATCAGTGAAAAGACATTGGAATGAGTCAAGGTACTAGGCAGGGCTTAAGGTCGCAACAATTTTTTTCTCCTTTCTGTTCTATTTTTTCCCCTTTCTTTAGAACAGAAAATAGATGGGAACAATTCTTAAAAGTAGAACTGCTACTAAGTTCTCACAGTAGTAGTTTAACGTTTCTCTTCTGGTTATACCTCATCCTGGTGTGAGATGCTGAATTTGTCAAAGAGGGTGAGATAGAGGCTCTAAAATTCCTAGAATTAAAATTAGATATATGGATCTATTATCTATGGACTTTTATGTCACTTCTTTTGCCTTAAATCAAGTAAAGTAAAATCCTAAGCATACTATTTAAAATCCAGTTCCGCCAGATGCTCAACTAGAAAGGTCAATCTTTATCACTCCATTTACACTGAACAAACATATTTGTGGCAGCAAGAGAAGAGATTGAATCAAGGGGAAAAAATGTAGTCCAGTAACGTGATTCAATTGTCTAATCAGGCATATGACTTGGACATAATTTGAAGGGTCCTTGAAGTTTCTTTTTTTTTTAAGTTTGAAATCAGAAATTTGCAATTGACACAACATGAGTCATATAGATCTGATTGAATTTCCTGGATTTTCCTTTTCTTTCAGCTGCTGAATTGTACTCTTTCATTTTTTTATTTGGAGTCTAGTGAAGAAAGGAAGTGAGACAAAATTGTACATTTGCATACCATAGAGCTAGTGGTATTTTTTGTTTACACTTTATGATATAAATGACTTAGCAATAGCTGTTTTTCACACAAGACATTTAGAAATTTCTGTTTTAACGCATTGTACAATTAATTGCTTGATAGTGTGATTTGCCTGCTTAGGACTTTTTAAGTCATCACTGTGAATTATGTGAAGTATTATGTGAATACTGCTACCTGCAGGATACTACAATGGTACTAATAATTTAGAGATCTATTAGACTTTTCATATAATCACATGACCTACAGTTATTTAAAGAGGAGTCTGAAGGCCCAGCTCCTAATGTGAGAGGACCGCATAGGTACATTATAAATATAGAATATTGCCTGCATTGATACTGATTGATTACTCTTGAGCACTTGGACATTAGAGAAAACTTTTGAAGATAACTGTTCGTTGGCATAAAGTATGCTTTACTTTTCGTGAAGAAAGGAGGCTTCATCTAGAGATGTAGGAATTAAACGTATCTGACAGTGTCTGTATTTTAGCTCTCAAAATAATACAGGTAAAAATTATTGTTTGTATTTAATATGATATGTAACTTGTAATCATAATGCCTTTTTTATTTGAGAAGCTTGACTTATTTTTAATAACAGAAAGAATGTAGTATGAAAAATTGATCTTTGTCTCATCCCTGACCTCCAATTCCCAGCTTGCCTGTTCAGAAAAACTACTGTTAACTAGTTTCTTATGTATCTAGAAGGGGCAGTTTAGTTTTGCATTTTTACGTATATATATTTTTTGAGACAAAATCTCTATGTTGCCCAGGTGGCAGGTCATGAACTGTTGAGCTAGAGCAACCCTCCTGCCTCAGCTTCCCGAGTAGCTGGTACTAGAGTAGAAGAGGCAATTAAAAAGATATATTCCTGATGTTTATTACAACGCCAAACATATAGTGGGTGTAAGTCAAGATGCATATCAAATCCTATTTTCATACTTCCAAATGACAGAGTAGAGATGAGATTTAGGTTCATAAGCAACAGAAGCCTATCTGGGTCTAATAGGTATTCGTCAACTTAGATCATATATATGTTTCTAGAAACACCTAAAAAAGTCAAATATGTGAACCTCAAACATTGGACTCACATGTTTTAAGGGAAGTTTAGAGTACTAAAAGCTACTTAAAAATCCTCAACTTTTTAAAAGTAGCTTTTTAAAAGCTACTTTTAAAGGCCGAGGTGGGCGGATCACTTGAGATCAGGAGTTTGAGGCCAACCTGGCCAACATGGTGAAACCCTGTCTCTACTAAAAATACAACAGTTAGTCAGGCATGGTGGCGCCTGCTTGTAGTCCCAGCTCCTTGGAAGGCTGAGGCAGGAGAATTGCCTGAACCTGGGAAACAGAGGTTGCAATGAGCCGAGATCACGCCGCTGCACTCCTGTCTGGGTGACAGAGCAAGACTCTGTCTCAAAAAAAAAAAAAAAAGTTGTATGTCATTTTTTATTTTTCACAATTGGGCAAGTAGTTGACTGGCCTCAGTTCACTGAGAGTAAATATTAGTCTTTTTCAATACACTGAAGGCTTTGAACCTTGCCTCAGTGGTTCTATTTTGTGACACTGTGCTGTTTTTTATGACTATCAGCTCTTTTTTTCCTGCTTTCCTCTGGAGAACTTCTTGCATATTAATTATACTCCTTATTGCACCTAGTCAGTGGTCACTCAAAAAATATGTCTGGGGAGGAGCCCGGAGTGGTGGTTCACACCTGTAATCCCAGCACTTTGGAAGGCTGAGGCAGGCAGATCACTTGAGGTCAGGAGTTCAAGACCAGCGTGGCCAAAATGGTGAAATGCCGTCTCTATTAAAAATATAAAAATTAGACAGATGTGGTTGTGGGTGCCTGTATTCCCAGCTACTTGGGAGGCTGAGGCAGGAGAATCACTTGAACCTGGGAGGCAGAGGTTGCAGTGAGCCAAGATGGTGCCACTGCATTCCAGCCTAGGTGACAGAGTGAGACTTTGTCTCGAAAAAAAAATGTATGGGAATTAAATTTGTGAATAAAAGAATTCAACCCTTTTTCTTGATAAAGGAATGGAGTTTCTACATCATATGGTATGCTTATATTCAGCTTTAATAGATACTAACAAATAACTATCTGGAGTGACTATACAGCTTTTCTTCTTTTCTTTTTTTTTGAGACAGTCTCACTCTGTCACCAGGCTGGAATGCAGTGGTGCGATCTCGGCCTACTGCAACTTGCGCCTCCTGGGTTCAAGCGATTCTTGTGCCTCAGCCTCCTGAATAGCTGGGACTGCAGGCACATGCCACCATGCCCGGGTAATGTTTGTATTTTTAGTAGAGATGGTGTTTCACCATGTTGGCCAGGATGGTCTCGATCTCCTGACCTTGTGATCCGCCTGCCTTGGCGTCCCAAAGTGTTGGAATTACAGGCGTGAGCCACCGTGTCTGACCAGCTTTTCTTTTTATCAACAGTGTATGTATGCTGTACTGTCTCCTCACCAACACATGTTATTATCCATCTTTTATATTTTAGCTGTCTAATAGATGTATGATGGTATCTCACTTTGGTGCTAATCTGATGCCTGATGATACTGAGTATCTTTTCATATTTTCATTAGCTTTTTTAGTGAAGTATCTATTTTTCTTTTTCTCTTAAAAATAACTTTCTTGAGATATAATTCACATATCCTACAATTCACCCATTTAAAGTGTACAATTAAGTGGCTTTTAAGGTATTCAGAGTTGTGCATCTATCACCACAATTTTTGGAGAATTTTTATTATACCAAAATGAAAACCTACACCCTTTAGCTGTCACCATGTAACTTCTCCCTTTCAGCCCTTCCCCATGACTAATCTACTTTTTGGGTCTATAAACTTGCCTATTCTGGATATTTTATGTAAATGGAATTATACAACATGAGGTGCTTTGTGACTGTTCAGATATAATGGTTGCAATAAAGGCTTTACACATAAAGTGTTGCCTGCTTTGCAGGGAAAACAATTCACTAAAGCTTGCTTAAAAATAACGGCCGGGCACGGTGGCTCAAGCCTGTAATCCCAGCACTTTGGGAGGCCGAGACGAGCGGATCACGAGGTCAGCAGATCGAGACCATCCTGGCTAACACAGTGAAACCCCGTCTCTACTAAAAAAATACAAAAAACTAGCCAGGCGAGGTGGCGGGTGCCTATAGTCCCAGCTACTCGGGAGGCTGAGGCAGGAGAATGGCATAAATCTGGAAGGCAGAGCTTGCAGTGAGCTGAGATCCGGCCACTGCACTCCAGCCTGGGCGACAGAGTGAGACTCTGTCTCAACAACAACAACAACAAAATCTACCAAGCAGTTTTCACTCTAAGCATTTTCTAAGTATGCACTGATTATAAATCATAAATAACTATTTTATACCGTTGCATAGGATTAAAAACCAAATTAATCCCGAAGTAAAAGCTTTGGTGGCCTCAATAATCAAGTATGTAAGCAGATAAAGTTAACATGTTGATTAGGGAAAGCTAAAAACTTGTGTACTCTATTGGTCTATTTTGTTTTAAGTTTTTTCCCCAAGGATTTTTTTCTTTGTTTGTTTTTGTTTTTTGAGACTCACTCTCACCCAGGCTGGAGTGAAGTTGTGCAGTCATGGCTCACTGCAGCCTCAAACCCCCAGGCTCAATTGATCCTCCCACTTCAGCCTCCTGAATAGCTGAGATGACAACCATGCACCACCAAACCCAGCTAATTTTTGTATTTTATGTAGAAATGGAGTAATTGCCATGTTGCCCAGGCTGGACTCCTACTCCTGGGCTCAAGTGATTTGCCGACCTTGGCCTCCCAAAGTGCTAGGACTACAGGTGTGAGCCATTGTACCCGCCAACATTTTTCCCCAAGTTTTAATTGTACTTAAAATTCATATAAAATGTACCATCTTAGCCATTTTTTTTTTAAGATGGAGTCTTGCCCTGTCACCTAGGCTGGAGTGCAATGGCATCATCTTGGCTCACTGCAACCTCCACCTCCTGGGTTCAAGCAATTCTCCTGCCTCAGCCTCCTGGGTAGCTGGGATAACAGGCACCTGCCATCATGCCCAGCTAATATTTGAATTTTTGGAGAGACAGGGCTTTACCATGTTGGCCAGGCTGGTCTTGAACTCCTGACCTCAGGTGATTCACCCGTCTCAGCCTCCCAAAGTGCTGGAATTACAAGCGTGAGCCACCATGCTCGGCCTTAACCATTTTAAAATGTACAGTCCAGTCAAATGAAATACATTCATAATGTGCAACCATTACCACCATCCACCTCCACAGTCTTTTTCATCTTGTAAAACTGAAACTCTATACCCTTTAAACAATAACTTCTCATTTTCCTATCCCCTCAACCCCTGGTAACCACCATTCTAGTATTTGTTTATACCTCTTATAAATAGAATCATATAGTATTTGTCTTTTTGTGACTGGTTTATTTTACTTAGCATAGTTTTTTTCAAGGTTTATTTATGTTAAAGCTTATGTCACAGTTTCCTTCCCTTTAAAGCCTGAATAATCTTTCATTATATGTATATACCACATTTTGCTTATTCATCTGTCAATGGACATTTAGGTTGCCTCTACATTTTAGCTATTGTGAATAATCCTGCTATGAACGTGGATATACAAGTATCTCTTTGAAACCTTGTGTTCAATTATTTTGACTATATACCCACCCAGAGGTAGAATTGCTGGACCATATGGTAATTATATTTTGAATTTTTTGAGGCAGTGCCATACTATTTTCTGTAGTGGCTGTACCATTTTATAGTCCCACCAATAGTGCATAAGAGTTCCAGTTTCTCCACATCCTGTCCAGCATTTGTCTTCTCTTTTCTTGATGGTAGCCATCTTCATGGCGTGAGGAGTTATCTAATTGTAATTTTGATTTGCATTTCCTTAGTGATTAGTAATGTTGAGCATCTTTTCATGTGCTTATTGGCCATTTTTATATCTTCTTTGAAGAAATGTCTATTCAAGATCTTTGTCCATGTACTTTTTTTTTATAGAAAATATTTGCAGTATAGTTTAATAAAGAAGTCAGATCCACAATACATAAAGAACTCCTGCAAACCAATAAGAGAAAGATAAGCAGCAAATTTAACAGGCAAAATATGTCATCAAGCACTTCACAAAAGAATATCTCCAGATGGTCAGTAAATGTATGTTCCATTATTGTTTATCAGGGAAATGCAAGTAAAAATTGATGTGCAATATCCGTTAGACATCCACCAGAGTGATTAAAGTTAAAAAAAAATTAAGGCCAAGTGTTAGCAGAGATTAGAGTAACTTAGCTCACAACCAAATCTGGTGGAGCTTTTTCCCATTTACTTAGATAACTCAAGAAAGCTGTTTGGTGGTTTCTAATAAAATTAAGCATACACCTATTCTGCAAGGCTTGTACAAGAATGTAGCAACTTTATAATTGTCCCAAACTGGAACAATCCAAATGTTCAGTAGGAGTATGAATAAACAGATTATGGCTTATTTACATATTTGCACATTGGAGTAATACTACACAATAAGGTTAAAGAACGAAGTATTGATACATACAACAACCTAGATTTATTTTAAAAAATTGAGCAAAAGAAGGGAGGCACAAAAGATGTACAATAGTGTTTACTGCTGCAAGTTTTTGACTGGAAAAGGGGAAAATAGAATTTTTCTTTTTTTTGAGACAGTCTCCCTTTGTCGCCCAGGCTGGAGTTAGTGGCGCAATCTCAACTCACTGCACCTGTGCCTCCTGGGTTCAAGCGATTCTCATGCCTCAGCCTTCTGAGTAGCTGGGACTACAGGCATGCACCAGGACACCTGGCTAATTTTTGTATTTTTAGTAGAGAGGGGATTTTGCCATGTTGGCCAGTCTGGTCTCGAACTCCTGACCTCAAGTGACCCGCCCACCTCGGCCTCCCAAAGTGCTGAGATTACAGGCATGATCCACGGCACCCGGCCTGGCCTTTGCCCACTTAACTAATTGGGATTTTTGTTTGTTTTAGGAGTTTACTATATATTCCGGACTTTAATCCCTTATCAGATACAAGACTTACAAAGATTTTCTCCCATTCTGTAGGTTGCCTTTTTACTCTGTTGATTTTGATGCACAAATTTTTATAATTTTCATGAAGTCCAAATTTTTTTTCTTTCCTTGCTTGTGCCTTTGGTCTCATATCCAGAAAATCATTGCCAAATCCAGTGTTGGGAAGCTTCTGCTTGTTCTAAGAGTCTTACAGTTTTAGGTTTTACATCTAGGTCTTTTAGCACTGCTGTCTATTTTCTTTTAGCACTGTTTTGTAGTTTTCATCCAATGAATCGTTTGCCTCCTTGGTTAATTCCTATGTATTTTATTCTTTTTGATGCTATTATATATTGAATTGTTTTTGTACTTTTCTTTTTGGATTATTACTTGTTAATATATAGTACCTAACTGATTTTTGTGTTTTCTTTCTTTCTTTCCTTTCTTTCGACCGAGTCTTGCTCTTTCACCCAGACTAGACTACAGTGATGCGATCTCGGCTCACTGCAGCCTCTGCCTCCCAAGTTGAAGCGATTCTCCTGCCTCAGCCTCCCAGGTAGCTGGGACTACAGGTGCATACCACCACACCTGGCTAATTTTTGTATTTTTAGTAGAGATGGGGTTTTGCCATGTTGTCAAGACAGGTCTTGAACTCTTGATCTCAAGTGATCCACCTGCCTTGGCCTCCGAAAATGCTGGGATTACAGACGTGGGCCACGGCACCTGGCCTCTTTATTTATTTATTTTCTGAGACATGGTCTGCTCTGTTGCCCAGGCTGAAGTACAGTGGTGTGATCATGGCTCACTGCAGCCTTAAGTTCCTGGACTCAAACAATCCTACTTCAGCTTCCTGAGTAGCTGGGACTGCAGGCATATAGCGCCACTTCTGGCTAATTTAAAAAAAAAAAAAGAATTTTGTAGAGACAGGGTCTCTCACTGTATTGCCCAGTGTGGTCTCAAACTCTTGGGCTTAAACGATCTTCCTGCTTTGGCCTCTAAAGCACTGAGATTACAGGAGTGAGCCATCACACCCAGCCTGTGTGTTGACTTTATATCCTGAGACTTTGATGAATTCATTTATTAGTTGTAACAGGTTTTTTTATTTATTTATTTTTATTTTAGTGGGGGTGGAATCTTTGGGATTTTTTTACACATATCAGCAAATGAACAATTTTATATCTTCCTTTCTGACTTCTGTGAGTTTTATTTCTTATTCTTGCATAATCTCTTTGCTAAGAACTTCCAGTTCTGTATTAAATAGCAGTGGTGAGAGTAGGCATACTTGCCTTGTTCCTGATCTTAAAGGAAAACCTTTCAGTCTTTCACTATTGAGTATGATGTTTGCTATGGATTTTTCATATATGACTTTTCTTATATTGGTAATTTCTTCTATTCCTAGTTTGTTGAATGCATGTTTTTACCATGAAAAGCTGTTGATTTTTGTCAAATAATTTTATGCATTAGTTGAAATGATTATTTTTTTCCTTCCTCCATTCTGTTAGTGTGATATATTGCATTGATTGATTTTCATATGTTGAACCATCCTTGCATTGCAGGAAAAAAGTCTAACTTGGTTATGTTGTATAATCCTTTTGCTATGCTGCTGACAGATTTGTTGTCTAGGTGGGGCAACAGATTCCTGGTACTTCTTACTCTGCCATCTTACCAAAATCCTTTCCTGTACTGGTCTAACACCTGTTTTCTAAGTCATGTTAAAAGACAAAATGCTTTCAACTTAATGGCCATACTGCCCAAAGTCATTTACAGACTCAGTGCTATTCCCATTAAACTACCATTGACATTCCTCACAGAATTAGAAAAAACTACTTTAAAATTCATATGAAACCAAAAAAGAGCCCCTGCAGCCAATAACATCCTAAGCAAAAAGAACAAAGCTGGAGGCATCACGATACCTGACTTCAGAATATACTACAAGGCATGGTACTGTTACGAAAACAGACATGTATACTGATGGAACAGAATAGAGATCTCAGAAATAAGACTACACATCATCCATAACCATCTGATCTTTGACAAGCCTGACAAAAACAAACAATGGAGAAAAGATTCCCTATTTAATAAATGGTGCTGGGAAAACTGGCTAGCCATACGCAGAAAATCGAAACCGGACCCCGTCCTTACACCTTATATAAAAATTAACTCAAGATGAATTAAAGACTTAAATGTAAAACTCAAAACTATTAAAACCCTAGAAGAAAATCTAGGCAATACCATTCGGGACATAAGCACAGGCAAAGATTTCATGACAAAAGTATCAAAAGCCAAAATTGACAAATGGGATCTAACTGAACTAAAGAGCTTCTGCACAACAAAAGAAACTATCCATCAGAGTGAACAGGCAACCTACAGAGTGGGAGAAAGATTTTGCAATCTGTTCATCTGACAAAGGTCTAATATCCAGAATCTACAAGGAACTTAAACAAATGTACAAGAAAAATCAACCCCATTAAAAAGTGGCCAAAGGACATGAACAGATACTTCTTAAAAGAAGACATTTATGCACCCAACAAACATATGAAGAAAAGCTCAACATCACTGATCATTAGAGAAATGCAAATCAAAACCACAATGAGATACCATCTCACACCATTCAGGATGGCAATTATTAAAAAGTCAAGAAACAATAGATGCTGGCAAGGCTGTGAAGAAATAGGAATGCTTTTATACTCTTGGTAGGAATGTAAATCAGTTCAACCATTGTGGAAGACTGTGGCGATTCCTCAAAGACCTAGAGCCAGAAATACCATTTGACCCAGCAATCCCATTACTGGGTATATACCCAATGAATATAAATCATTCTATTATAAAGATACATGCACATGTATGTTCATTGCAGCACTAGTCACAATAGCAAAGACATGGAATCAACCCAAATGCCTATCAACGATAGACTGGATAAAATGTGGTACATATACATTGTGGAATACTATGTAGCCATAAAAAGGAATGAGATCATGTCCTTTGCAGGGACACGGATGGAGCTGGAAGACATTATCCTCAGCAAACTAACACAGGAACAGAAAACCAAACACCACATGTTCTCACTTACAAGTGGGAGCCAAACAATGAGAACACATGGACATGGAAGGGGAACAACACACCCTGGGGCCTGCTGGGGGATGGTAAGGGGAGGGAGAACATCAGGATAAATAGTTAATGCACGTGGGGCTTAATACCTAGATGATGGGTTGATGGGTGCAGCAAACCACCATGGCACTTGTTTACCTATGTAACCTGCACGTCCTGCACATGTATCCTGGAACTTAAAAGTTTAAAGTGAAAGTTCAGTTCCATTCTTACTATGCAAAAATGTAATGTATTAAATTTCTGCATGTTAATAGAGCATACAAATTTCAGTTGCCATTTCCATTTGGTAAGCTCCCTTAGTATGATGTGTTTTTCTTTTAATAAGGATGATTAAAATGAAATACAAAGGGTAATTTATATTTTATTAGTGGCCAAATAATGCCCACTACATTACTTGTGTTAAATCTTAAACTTTCATTCAGTTGGGCAGAATTATCCTTAGTAGCCATGTGTCCTTGCTGCTTATCAAACAAAATTGGACTGCTAGTGTGCAATCAGAATTGTAACTGTGAGCAATATGCTAGCAAATTCCAGACTCCGAAAGCAACTTCTAAGGTTAGGTTTCTTAGAGTTGGGGTCCTGTTCAAAATGAGTTTTACATCAAAATGGATTTTACTCCCAAATTTTGTGTTTTGAAATGTATGTTTAATCTAAGTTTCCATTAATTTTTCCTGTCAAACATTATTTGAGAACCCAAAATCCTCTTTCTCTCAACTTTCTTAGTGATACCAGCAATTATTAATCCCTGTCAGTTTCACTGGTATAAGAACACTGCATTTATGAAACAACTGTTCAAGCAAATATAATAGTAAAAAGTAATACTTTACTTGAAATAGTGAGTTTTTAAAGAAATGCAGGCTTTCTTAAGTGGTTGTATTAACAGGCACACTAAGTTGATGGTGTCATAAAAGACATTTCCCATTCTCATTTTGGACTGAAATGAGTAGCTCGTGCATTCAGTTCTGTGCAGTTTTACTATCTGCCAGCTCCCTGATGGCCTGGAGCATTGGGACCTCAGGACAAATGTTTGCAGGCCTTTATAGGTAGGGCTGTAAAGCAGCATCAGGGGCAAAAAACAGAGAAATAGTCTGATGTAGTTTATATATCCCTCTGGGATTCTACTTCAGTGTAAAATTTTAATTTTAAATTTTAGTAAACTGAAAAGGATAAGAGCTTTCTGCTTCCAGAACACTTTATCAGGACAAATTCATTAGTAACTCTGTGATACTGGACACTGGCCAGGTTTCATTCAGGACCCTTTCTTCTCCTATCCTGCATACCAACCCTGCACTTAGGACCAGCTTTCTTTGCAGCCTGCTACAGAAAGGGAACAAGCACAGGTTTCCTCAGTCTTCTCACATTTTAAAACACTTAGATGGACTTGACTCACCCTGTTGCAGTTTCTCCCTTCTGGAAGAATTTTGTTTTTGAGAAAATGAATGGAAAGTCTTCAGTATAACAATGGATATTTATGAATTATGCAAGTGTTTGAACGTCAATTTATTATGGGAAGATGTGTTTTAAATAAATACAATACTCTAAATGGTGATGAGGCTTTCAAGCTAGTTCACAGAAACCATTTAGCTCAGGGTGCCCCTGGAAAGAGAAGTTGTGGATTCTAGGATCCTTTGGGGCCCCTGAACCACAAAGTCCTCTGGGCCCAAGACCCTCTGTAGCTTAAACTCTTGTATCACATGGAGTCCTTTGAATGAAGTAGGTGGAAACTCCTGAGCACACTCCCTTTTCTACTAACTGATTTACTGTGTCCTTGGCTCTACCCACTATCCATGCCTAGGTGTCACCCAGTCGATAAGAGGGAACATTCAGACCACAAACTGATACAGAATTGGAGGCTGAGTTGGCCTTATTTACTTACAAGTTCCTTTTCCAGATGAGCCTTTAACTGAAAAGATGAAGAAATATTTATAAAATAATACCTACTCTATAGATATCCTCAACTTACAAAGCTTTTGTTTTTAAGCAGAAGCTATGCTAGAAAAAAAGTAGAAGACAAGAGAGGGTAATCCTATAACGAAGTATGAAGAACACTGGCAGATGGAGCAGATAAAATTTAAAAATTATTGAATGCCACTTTTTTGGACACTGAGAGGTTCTCAGGGACTTCATAGTTATGCAGAATATCTGGCATGTTTTTAGCTTTTAAGTGTCATATATTTACATTTCTCTTTTACAGTCAAGAAATGGAGCTTCAAGAAAAGATAATACTTTCTTTTTTTTTT
Source organism: Piliocolobus tephrosceles (assembly GCF_002776525.5). Lineage (NCBI taxonomy): Eukaryota > Metazoa > Chordata > Mammalia > Primates > Cercopithecidae > Piliocolobus > Piliocolobus tephrosceles. The sequence continues at coordinate 498,206 of NW_022291865.1, forward strand.
TTTTTTTTTTTTTTTTTTTTCTGAGACAGAGTTTCACTTTGTCACCCAGGCTGGTGTGCAGTGGCGTGATCTCGGCTCACTGCAACCTCTGCCTCCTGGGTTGAAGCAATTCTCCTGCCTCAGCCTCCCGAGTAGCTGGAACTACAGGCTCATGCTTCCACACCCAGCTAATTTTTTGTATTTTTAGTAGAGATGGGGTTTCACCACGTTAGCCAGGATGGTCTCAATCTCCTGACCTCATGATCACCCTGCCACGGCCTCCCAAAGTGCTGGGATAACAGGCAGGAACCCAGCCAAAAGATAATACTTTCTACCATCTAGTAATGCGTTCTGATACCTCTATTATAGTTTGTTGGGAAATGTAAAAGAATGGGTTTTTGCAATTAAATGCTCATAATATCTTGCTTATTAATGGAACCCTTGGAAATATACCTTAAGTAGCAAATTATTTATTCCATATCATAGTTCTTTATGGCCAGTGAAAATTTTGGCTATATGCCCATCTCCTTATACACAATGTCTTTGTAAATAGCTGGTTTCTTAGTCCCCAAGTAAAATAGTCCCCAAGTAAAATAGTCCCCAAGTAAAAAGTTTGTGAGGAACACTGAGAGAACCAGATAGAAGTAAGTCTCTTAGGTGCTCATGTGTGAATTCACCAGGAAGATCAAATGAGGAACAGTTTCAAAGCAGGCTACATGAAGGTAGCAGAGTATTTTCTACTCTCTAGTTTCAGTGTTCAGGGTGTATTGTGTCTGATACATCCTTTGTGATTAGGTGGGATAGGTGCCCCATGTTTTCTTGGGTACTGAGTTTTATAACTTACGGATTTTGAGCACGTTTATTCTTTTTTTTTTTTTTTTTTTTGAGACGGAGTCTCACTCTGTCGCCCAGGCTGGAGTGCAGTGGTGCAATCTCGGCTCATTGCAGCCTCTGCCTCCCAGGTTCCAGTGATTCTCCTGCCTTAGCCTCCTGAGTAGCTGGGACTACAGACCCGCGCCACCATGCCCAGCTAATTTGTGTATATTTTAGTAGAGACAGGGTTTCACCATATTGGCCAGACTGGTCTCGGACTCCTGACCTCATGATACACCCGCCTTGGCCTCCCAAAGTGCTGGGATTACAGGCATGAGCCATCGCGGCCGGCCTACGTTTACTCTTCTTTTGTGAGGAAGTACAGCATTTGCCCAGTTGTATACCTGTCTGCTTCTCTTAATTTAAACTTTCAAAGTAATGTTTTTGAACTCTATTATCCTTTTACATTTATCGCTCTCTCCATATTCCTCTCCACCCCAAGGGGCTCCATTTCTTAGAGTTACCAGTTCTTTTTCTGTGAATGATAGATTTTAAAGAAATTTTCTGGCCTGCATATTGTGGATATGTTTTTTAAATAATTATATATTCCCCATAGAGACTATAATAATTATGTTATGAATGTGTGGAGTCTCTATAATTTGGTCTCTTCTGTAATTTGTACTAATTTTTCAGAATTTACTTAAAATTTTTTGAGTGGTTTGTGAGCATCTGAGAGAAGACGTACAAGTTGTTTGATGCTACCATGTGTTCACTAAAATCAAGTGATGTCAGACTATCTCACTCCTATCTCACTTCTTTGAAAAGCTTAGTAGATTGGCAGATCATGGAAATACAACCAGCAAAGCTAAACCAAAACTGAGCAGGACATTTTACCTTGTCTTATAAGGGTTTTGATGGCCAGATAGGAAAATATGGACTGATTGCTAATATAATTAAGTGGATTCGTGTTAATTAAGAGGAAATTTTCTGTTATGTCTCTAGGGTTCTCTGTGTAAAACTTCTTGATCCACATTTTAAATCAGTTCTTTGGATAAAGCCTTCTATAGAAGGCAGGATTATTGATTTCGTGAATGACATAGTGCAGGATGGGATAATGAATACATTTGATGACATAAAGAGATTATGGAAAAGGCCACAGACAAGAACAACAAGCCTAATTTAATGATAGCAATAAGTAGATGTAAGAATAAGGCCTTACATTTGGAGGAGACAAAAAACCCTATACAAATGAACCCAGGATGCGAGAGGTTAGGTAGCTGTTAACTTAGCTGTTAAATAGATGGCAAGTGCAGTGTTCATCATTCCAATTTTGTAGTGAATAAGTAAAGCTAGTGTGGTCTGAGGTGGTTTGTGTCACCAGAAGTCTAATAACAGCACTTGGAAAGTGATGCTTACACTCTAACTCTGCAGCTTCCATTTACAAGGAGAATTCAGTTCTGGATACAGAGTGCCCTTCAGGAGAGCAAGTAGGATAGTTTAGAGCCTAGAAATTGTATCAAGTAAGAAAGTCAAAGGAACCACAATGTTATAATTCCTTTGGAATGTTCTGCAGTTTTGCTTTTCACATTTAGGGTTCTTTTTTCTTCCATCAGTTTTATTTTGTTGCATGGTAGTGATCTAATTTGCCTTGTGCATAGCTAATCCTAGCTCCTTTTATTGAATAGTCTAATTTCCCCCTTAATTTGTAGTGCCACCATCGTCTAGAACCAAATTTCTGTGTATGTACTTGACTGTTTCTGAATTCTCTGTCCTGTCCATTGGTCTGTTTGTCTACCCCTGGGCTAGTATCACATTCTTTTAATTATTTTGTCATTTTCTTTCAAATTGTCTTGGCTATTTATTCTTCCATGTCAACTTTAGAATGAACTTGTCAAATTCTATAAAAATTCCCTGTAGAATGTTGATTTTTTTATGGCATAATTTGAGGAGAATTGATGTTATTCCATCAGGTATTCATATTTGTGAACATAATATATTTCTCCACGTTATTTTTGGGGGGTTTTTAATATGATTGTATGCTTTCATCTGACAGAGTTTTACACATTTTGTAGGATTTTTTCCACAGTTACCCTCTAATGTTTATTGCTATTGTAATTGGTTTTTCTTAAAAAATTACATTTGTTTTGTTTTTTTTTTTGTTTCTTGTTTTTTGTTTTTTTAAATTATACTTTAAGTTCTAGGGTACAGGTGCACAACGTGCAGGTTTGTTACATATGTATACATGTGCCATGTTGGTGTGCTGCACCTGTCAACTCGTCAGCACCCATCAACTCGTCATTTACATCAGGTATGACTCCCAATGCCATCCCTCCTCCCTCCCCCTCCCCATAATAGGTCCCGGTGGCTAAGTTGGTTATTACTGGTATATAAGAGAACACTATCAGTTTTGATCTTATATCCAGCAACCTTGCTGAATGCTCTTTATTAATTTTAATTGCAAATTCTCTTGGATTTTTTTTTTTTTTTTTTTTTTTTTTTGAGACAGAGTCTCACTCTGTCACCCAGGCTAGAGTGCAGTGATGTAATCTTGGATCATTGCAGCCTTGACCTCCTGGGCCCAAGTGACCCTCCCACCTCAGCCTCCTGAGTAGCTGGGACCGCAGACATGTGCCACCATGCCCAGCTAAATTTTTTTGTATTTTTTGTAGAGTTGGGGTTTCACCATGTTGCCTGGTCTGGTCCGCAGCTGTTGAGCTCAAGTGATCCACCTGCCTCGGCCTCCTAAACTGCTGGGATTGCAGGAATGAGTCACTGTGCCTGGCCTTTCTTGGATTTTTTATGAGAGCAATGATAACGTGCAAATAATGACATTTTTGATATTTCTTTTTTAATTCTTGTGCCTTGTATTTTTCTTCTTGCTTTATTTTATTGTCTGGGACCTCCAAAACAATGTTGTTTAGAAGTGGTGATAATGGATATCTTTATCTTCTTGACTACCCCTCTTTACACTTTTAGTTGTATTTTTACAAAGTTTTGTATATGGGAATTTCATTGTTGTTTAGTTTTAGTATTTCATAGTATCTATTTAGATTTCCTCCCTATGAGTTTTTTTAGTACGTTATCTCTTTCTAATTTGCATTGTGCATAATGTGATTAATCTATTATTCTTAGAAGTTAGTTGATCCTACCTTTGAGACAATAGCAAAGTTTTATAAATGTCTTATGTGCTTAAAACACTGTATATTCTTTCTGTTTAACAGAGTTTTATGTCTATATGTGTGTATATATACACACATATGTATGTGGATATATACACAAACACAGACATGTATTGCATATGTATACATGTTTATGTGTGTATATATATATGTGTGTGTAAGATCAGACTTACTGTTGTGTTCAGATTTGCTGTATCCTTGGGGAATTTTTGTCCATTTAGTCTGTGAGTTTCTGGTAATACAGTATTAAAGTCTCCCATCATGACTGTAGTTTTGTCAGTTTCTCCTTATTTATTATATCTGCCATTGTTTCATGTGCATATGAGAGCTTATATTAATTGTATACATTCGTTCATTATAGCTTCTTTGAAGAGTATTCTTTTTTATCATTATGTAATGTCTTTTTTTTTTTTTTTTTGTAGAGACAGGGTCTTACTTTGTTGCCCAGGTTGGTCTCCAAGTCCTGGGCTTAAGTGATCTTCCCCCCTCAGCCTCCCAGAGTGCTGGAATTACAGCATGAGCCACCATGCCTGGCCTGTAATGTCTTTTTTTATTCCAATTTCGTTTTTTATCTTAAGTTCTATTTTGTCTGTTAATGTTGTACCAGCTTTCTTTTGCACCTTCCTGATATATTTTTCACTGTCTATTTTCAAACTTAATGCATCATTATGGCTTAGATATGTCTCATAAGCAGTGTATAGTTGGATTAAAAAATTATTTTATGATTTTTTTCTTTTTCTGTTCTGGCTTCTCAGTAAGATTTTTTTTAACCTAGTCTCATAGACTCTGTCTTTTAGTAGATGAGAGAAAGTGTGTGAGTGTGTGTGTGTGTGTGTGTGTGTGTGTGTGTGTATGTGTATGTCTATAGAGAGAGGGAGAGCTATAGATGATGTTTCTGTTCTTGTAATGGTTATTTCTAAGTTTTTAACATTCATAAATAATTATAAAAATTTCTATCAAAATTTAAAAGGATCTTGGTATATTTGAACATCCCCTTTTCCTTTCTAGTTCCGCTTTTTAAAATGGCTTTATTGAGATACAATACACGTACTATACAATTCACCCATTTAAAGTGTACAAGTCATTTTTTTAGTATATTCAGAATTGTGCAACCATTACCACAATCTAATTTTACAACACTTTTGTCCCCTTAAAAGAAATCCTGTGCTCACCAACAGTGCTGGCCTACTCCCCACTTTTTTCTCTGTTGCTCCAATAATAGGCAGCCACTAATCTACTTTCTGTCTCTTTAGATTTGTCTGTTCTGAACATTTTATGTAAATGGAGTTATATAATGTGTGGTTTTGTTCCTGGCTTCTTTCACTTAGCATAATGTTTTCAAGGTTCATCCATGTTGCCACTTTTCTTTTCATCATAATCACTTTTAATCATAATTTATTTATAATCTGTAATTGGCTGCATTTGATAATATATTTTATCAATTTCTGTGACCACCAACCTGTCTTGCTTCCTTCTTTGGGCTCTTCTTTCTGAAGTACATTCTGTGAGATATCAGTTCTTTACTAAGAGTCTGTTAGTGGAACATAGTCATTGTAGGTTTTAAAATGTTTTTATTTTGCCTTCATTCTTTATGATTGCTTAGCTGGGCATGGAACCCTAGCTTAACAGTTCTTTTCTCCTAACATTTTGGACTTATAACTCCATTATCTTTAAGGCATCCATTATTGCTGATAAAGTGTTTGCTGTCAGTCTAATTGTTGTTTTTTTGGTAGATAATGTTTCTTTATGGCACTTTGATGTTATGCAGTTTCACTATAATATGTCTAGGTGTGATTTATTTATGTTTATCCTGATTGGTACTGAGATTGCACTTTGAATCTTTATGTTTTATGGCTATTTTTCATTTATATCTTTGAGGATTCTAAATACTTATTTTAAGGTCATTTTCAGATTGTTTTATTATTTTCATTTTGTCTTGAGTGAATTCATCTACCAAAGAGTTGATTTTATTGGTAATCATGGTGTTATTTTTTTTCATGTATTTGGAATTTTGGTTTGAAAGCTTAACTTGAATGACAGTTGTTAACCAATATCATCATATCCTACCCAGCCTATCAGTTTTGTGGTTATCTCCATCTGGTGCCTGTAGGTAACTCAGATTTCTGATCATTGTGATAATGGTAAATAGTACATATCTAGCCACTGAGCTAGCAAGTGGCTGGCTTAGATATTGGTGCCTCCTGCCTCTTTTATTGTACAATATGACATAACTGCTTTTTCCAGTCTCATTTCTGGAGTGCTGCCCACTTCCTGGTTTTAAGCAATGTGCCTGGCCTCAGTCTCCTGCCTTAAGTGAGACACCTTAAGTTCTCATTAACCTACAGAAGTTGAACTCCTGACCATCTTTGCTTGCTTCCAGATATGGAACCCGTTAGGCTCCACTGACTGCTTTCTGTTTCTGTTCCATTTATAGTCCTTGGAAATATTTATTATAAATAATTACTGTCGTATCATATAATTTATTGTCATATAATTTATTGTCATATAATTTATTGTCATTTTGATGGATCTGGCATATATGGTAGATGGGCTAATTTAGCATCTGTTTCAACCTCCTTCTGGTATGCCTTCCTGTACTACAGGGACTGGAAAGTAAAAGCTACTATTAGGCTTCCTTACATCTAGAGTTCCTGATGTGATTCCGATTCCATTAATCATATTTACTTGCATGAGATTTGAATTGAGAATTGAGTCAGTGGGGAGAGGGTGGTAGGGCACATAGCATTCATTTTGCTGATGCAGATCCAGTGGTTTGGCGTTTACAGTGTTTCTAATTCCCAAATTGCAGCCATGGGCTGTGTTCCTCAGAGCCAGCAATTCTGGTGGGCGCTTATTGATCTAACTGAAGCTAAGGCAGTATGTTCTTGGAGATGGCAGTCACACTGGTGGCTACCGAATTCCTGGACTGTGGCTAAGGAGGTGTGATCCTGTAGCCAGCACTTGGCACAGCAGTGCCTTGCTTCCTCAGCTTTCTGATGATGGCAGAGGTGGCAGTTTCTTTGGCAGGCCAGTTCTGTGTGGATTCCGAATTACATTCCTTAAGGTCTAGCTTATAACCTCCTCCTCCAACTCTTCCACTTATTTTGTTAGCATCTAAGTGTTAGCACCTAAATATTAAATCTGATCCTATTTAAAATATTAGAGGGTTTTTTTTATACCTGCAATTGAACCCTAACTAATATGGCAGCTATAATTTTCCTTTTTTAAGAAAACATTTTTTATTTTCTATCTATCACTGTTGTGTGAATGGTGCAGGAGTGTGTATGTGTTGGGGTGTGTGACCTCAAAAAGTATGAACCTACACAGTCATTTTAACAAGAATTATCTGTTACTTATATTGTTTTTCAATTTCAAATGATTTCTTTTAGTTCCTTGGTATGTAAAACCATTATTGATTGCAAGGTTGTCTCAACCATAACATTACAAAACTAAAATATAATGGCATCTGTTACCCTAGAAGAGGAGAAAGAAGGCAGTGTTTATTTAGGAGTTTAATACAAAGTGATTGGCCTAAGGAAATTTGGAAGATGTAACACATTTTTCTACCACTGCAAGGTAATAAAGGGTTGTGTTCCTTGACTATGACGAATTCATACGATCAAAAGTAGAAAATATCAACTAGCTACAAATAAGTCTTACTCTCCCTCTTTTCTTTCTACTTTTATATTTTATCATAGCCAGTTTGTGAGTTATGTGCCTAGAGATAAAAAGTCCTTCTCTAGAATTTATAGAATGAAAATAAATGTTAACTCTAGCCATCTTTGTGAAAGGGTTCTGGGATTTCTGACATTCCATTTGTATTAAAATGTTATTTGCACCTGATAAGAAAAGTTTTTTTTTTTTTTGAGACGGAGTCTCGCTCTGTGGCCCGGGCTGGAGTGCAGTGGCCAGATCTCAGCTCACTGCAAGCTCCGCCTCCTGGGTTCACACCATTCTCCTGCCTCAGCCTCCTGAGTAGCTGGGACTACAGGCGCCCGCCACCTTGCCCGGCTAGTTTTTTTTTTTTTTTTTTAAGTAGAGACGGGGTTTCACCATGTTAGCCAGCATGGTCTCGATCTCCTGACCTCGTGATCCGCCCATCTCGGCCTCCCAAAGTGCTGGGATTACAGGCTTGAGCCACCGCGCCCAGCCAAGAAAAGTTTTATTTCAAGCCGGGCACGGTGGCTCACGCCTGTAATCTTAGCACTTTGGGAGGCTGAGGTGGGTGCATTGCTTGAGCCCAGGAGTTTGAGATCAGCCTGGGCAACATAGTGAAACCCCGTCTCTACCAAACAAAACAACAAAACAAAAAATAGCCAGGTGTGGTGGTGCACCTCTGTAGTCCCAGCTACTCAAGAGACAGTGGTGGGAGGATCTGAGAGGTGAAGGTTGCAGTGAGCCAAGATGGCGCCACTATACTCCAGCCTGGGTGACAGAGCTAGACCTTGTCTCAAGAAAAAAAAAAAAAAAGGAAAAAGAAAAAAAGGGAAATGTTCTATTTTACAATTTTCCTGGCATTACGTATTGCGACCCAAAACTTAACTGGTGTCAGATTTGTATTTTAAATAATATTATGAATATAGTTCAGGAAATGAGCAAAAATATCCTGAAAATTTTATGCATCTACTAGTCTCCTTGTTGCCTTTGATTTGCAGTTTTGTTTTGTTTTGTTTTTTTTGGAGACGGAGTCTCACTCTGTCTCCCAGGCTGGAGACTGTGGGATGATCTCGGCTCTATCTTCCAGGTTCAAGCAATTCTCCTGCCTCAGCCTCCTGAGTAGCTGGGACTACAGGTATATACTACTACACCCAGCTAAGTTTTGTATTTTTAGTAGAGACGGGGTTTCACCGTATTGGCCAGGCTGGTCTTGAACTTCTGACCTCTTGATCACCCCCCACCCACCCCCTGCCTTGGCCTCCCAAAGTGCTGGAATTACAGGTATGAGCCACTGTGCCTGGCCTAATTTGTAGTTATTTTTAAAATGATGTCAGAGTTACAGCACAGAGAAATGTCTATAATATAGTAAAATCTAAAATAATTAGGCAATAAAACATGTCTATGTTATAATTGTAACTGAAAAATCAGGTATACATAGGAATAGGGACTGTAAGGAAATAAAAAATTAGAAACAGTTGATGCTTTCTTAGAGGAAATAAAGCCAGTAGGGCTTGTTTTGTTCATAGTAGGCTTGTTTTGACTCCTAGTTTCTGAAATCTGCCTTTTCTTTTCTCCATTTGTGAAAACCTAGAAAAACATTTAACTCTAGGCTTCTGGCACCACTCTTGTTTTTTGTAAGTTGTAAAAAATTATTGAGGATGGTTGTATGAACCACACATCCTTACATTTTTTCAGTACTCTGAGGTATAGTTTGTATAGACTTGGGGATTCAAACTTCTTTAGAAACGAGGGTTCATTACTGTCCTGAACTTGTAGCCTCCTAGCAGGTCTGTCTCCTTTCATGCTTATCCCTCAATAGTCTTTTTTCTACAGTAGCCAGAGTAACACTTTCAAAGTATAAGTCAGATCTTTCCACCTGTTTCTTGTTGCTCTTTCCCTTGTTCCCTCCAATCTAGCCCCAATCTTCTTGCTGTTTTTCACATAGGCATCTTGCCAACTCAGGGCCTTTGCATTTGCTATCGCCTCAGCTTGCAGGGTCTTTGTCCCATGGCTTGCACCCTCATTTAATTCAGGTCTGCATTCAAATGCTACCTTCTCAGAAAGGCTATCACTGACTAGCTAAAGTATACCTCTTGGGGCCAGGTGCGTTGGCTCATGCCTGTGATCCCAGCACTTTGGGAGGCCGAGGAGGATGGATCATTTGAGGTCGGGAGTACAAGACCAGCCTGACCAGCATGGTGGAACCCTGTCTCTACTAAAAATACAAAAATTAGCCAGACAATAGTGGCACGCGCCTATAATCCCAGCTACTCGGAAGGTCGGGAGGTTGAGGCAGGAGAATCTCTTGAGCTTGGGAGGTGGAGGTTGCAGTGAGCCGAGATCATGCCACTGCACTCCAGTCTGGGTGACAGAGCGAGACCCTGTCTCAAAAGAATAAAAATGAAGTATACCTCTCTGTCATCCTACCTAGCTTTATTTATTTATTTATTTATTTTTTGGAGACGGAGTCTCGCTCTGTCGCCCAGGCTGGAGTGCAGTGGTGCCATCTGGGCTCACTGCAAGCTCCGCCTCCCTGGTTTACGCCATTCTCCTGCCTCAGCCTCCCGAGTAACTGGGACTACAGGCGCCCGCCACATCTCCCGGCTAGTTTTTTTGTATTTTTTTTAGTAGAGACGGGGGTCTCACCGTGTTAGCCAGAATGGTCTCGATCTCCTGACCTCGTTATCCGCCCGTCTCTGCCGCCCAAAGTGCTGGGATTACAGGCTTGAGCCACCGCGCCCGGCCCCTAGCTTTATTTTTTAAAGAATTACCACACCCTTATTCTCCTTACTTTCTATGCCTCTAAGACGAACTATTACTATTGCCCTCCATATTTTTCATGAGCCTTAGCTCATTTTCGGCCTTCACCTTCCAGATATTCTTTTGTAAATATTTGTGAAGCTGGACGTGGTGGTGCACACCTGTAGTTCTAGCTGTTCAAGAGGCTGAGGCAGGAGGATAGTTTGAGCCGAGGAGTTCGAGCTATGACTGTGCCACTGCACTCTCCAGCCTGGGCAACAGAGTGAGACCCTGTCTCAAAAAAAAAAAAAAAAAAAAAAAAAAAGGAAAGAAAGAAAAGTATTTGCCAGTCTTTTATATATTTTGCTTTGGTCATCTGATTATTTTCCATCTATCTTTTGAATACATCTTTTAAAGTTTGGGTGCTTCAGAGAGTTCCTTGACCATCCATATTAGCTTATTTAGAGTTCTCTCCCTTTTATTCCTTTTCTTTCAGTTATTGTATATATAAAGTTTTGATTTTTTCAGCCTTCTAGGGCTTACATTATTTACAATCTCTGGACATTGGCTTATATCTGATTCTTCTCTGAACTTTTTGTAATCTATTATAAAAAACTTTGAAACTCTTAAACTTTAATATGTATGCCTGATATGACCAGGGTTAATTTTTCGTATGCGATTAAATACTTGAATTTTATATAGGCTTCTTCTTCCTAGATTTTTGTTATTTTCACATCAACCTATTCTTTTTGGTTTGTCAGAATTAAGTTCTATTTAGCATCTTTTCTTTATTTTTTCTTTTTTAATAAGTAGTTTTAAAGATTCCTCACAGAAGTAGTTAATAATTATATCTTTTTTGATTTTTTTTTTTTTCTTTTTTGAGACAGTCTCACTCTGTTGCCCAGGCTTGGAGTGCAGTGGCGTGATCTTGGCTCACTGCAAGCTCCACCTCCCGAGTTCATGCCGTTCTCCTGCCTCATCTCCCAAGTAGCTGGGACTACAGGCTACTGCCACTACACCTGGCTAATTTTTTGTATTTTTAGTAGAGACAGGGTTTCCCCGTGTTAGCCAAGATGGTCTCGATCTCCTGACCTTGTGATCTGCCTGCCTTAGCCGCCCAAAGTGCTGGAATTACAGGTGTGAGCCACCATGCCTGGCCTTTTTAGTGTTTTATAGTGCTAAAGTACATATAAAATTTGCCATTATAATCATTTTTTTGTTTTGTTTTGATTTATTTTTGAGACAGAGTCTCTCTCTGTTGCCAGGCTGGAGTGTAGTGGTGCAATCTGGGCTCACTGCAACTTCCAACTCCCTGGTTCAAGGGATTCTCCTGCCTAATCATTTTTAGGTGTCATCATTTTTTAAGTACAGTGGTATTAAATATATTCATGTGGCTGGGCGCGGTGGCTCATGCCTGTAATCCCAGCACTTAGGGAGGCCGAGGTGGGCAGATCACAAGGTCAGGAGTTTGAGACCATCCTGGCTAACATGGTGAAACCCCATGTCTACTAAAAGTACAAAAATTAGCTAGGCATGGTGGCAGGTGCCTGTAGTCCCAGCTACTTGGGAAGCTGAGGCAGGAGAATCGCTTGAACCCAGGAGATGGAGGTTGCAGTGAGCCAAGGTCGCGTACTGTACTCCAGCCTGGGCAACAGGGCGAGACTCTGTCTCAAAAAAATATAAATAAATAAATAAATAAACACACACATTCATGATGGCCAGACATGATGGTTCACGCCTATAATCCCAGCACTTTGGGAGGCTGAGGCAGGAGGATCGCTTGAGTCCAGCAGTTCGAGACCAGCCTGGGCAATGTGGCAAAACCCTGTCTCTACAAAAAATAGAAAAATTAGCTGGGCATGATAGCACATATCTGTAGTCCCAGCTACTTGGGAGGCTGAGGTGGGAGGATCACTTGAGTCCAGGATGTCTAGGCTGCAGTGAGCAGAGATCATGCCACTGCACCCCAGCCTAGGTGACAGAGCGAGTTTCCTTCTCTAAACAAATACACACACACACACACACACACACACACACACACACACACACACACACACACATTCATAATGTACTACTGTCATCACTATCTGTCTCCAATAATTCTTCTCATCTTGTAAAACTGAATCTCTATACCCATTACATCAGGGGTTCCCCAACCCCCAGGCCATGGATTGGTGCTGATCTATGGCCTGTTAGGAACCAGGCCACACAGCAGGAGGTGAGGGGTGGCTGAGCAGGTGAAGCTTCATCTGTGTTTACAGCCACTCCCCATCATTCACATTACTGCCTGAGCTCCGCCTCCTGTCAGATCAGCAGTGGCATTAGATTCTCTTAGAGCATGAACCGTATTGTGAACTGCCCATGCAAGGGATCTAGGCTGCATGCTCCTTGTGAGAATCTAATGCCTGATGATCTGTCACTGTCTCCCATTACTCCCAGATGGGACCATCTAGTTGTATGAAAACAAGCTCAGGGCTCCTACTGCTTCTACATATGGTGAGTTGTGTAATTATTTCATTATATATTACAATGTAATAATAATAGAAATAAAGTGCACAATAAATGTAAAGCACTTGAATCATCCCAAAACCATCTCCCGCCCACCCGTGGAAAAATTGACTTCCATGAAACCGGTCCCTGGTGCCAAAAATGTTGAAGAGCACTGCATTATACAGTTCTTCTCCATTTTATTCTTCCACCACACTCTGGCAACTACCATTCTACTGTCTATCTATGATTTTGACTACTGTAAGTACCTTATATAGGTGGATTTATTCAGCATTTCTTTTTGTGACTGGGTTATTTTAACTTAGCCTAATGTTTTCAAGGTTCGTTCATAGTAGAGCATATGTCAGAATTTCCTTCCTTTTAAAGACTGAGTAGTATTCCATTGTATGTGTATCCCACATGTTGCATATTCATTCATCTGTTGATAGACATGGGTTGCTTTCATGTTTTAGCTGTTGTGTATAATGCTGCTTATGAACATGGATATACAGATATCTCTCTGAGACCCAGTTGTTTCAAGTATAAACCCAGAGTAGAATCTTTGGATCATATAGTAATTATATTTTGATTTTTTTTTTTTTAGGAATTGCCGTATTGTTTTCACAGTGGCTGTATCATTTTACATTCCTATCAACAGTTTATAGGGGTTTCATTTTCTCCATATCCTCACCAACACTTGTTATTTTTTGTTTTTTTGATAATAGACATCTTAATGGGTGTGAGGTAGTATTTAATTGTATTTTTTATTTGCATTTTCCTAATACTGAGCATATTTTCATGTGCTTATTGGCTATTTGTATATCTTCTTTGGAGAAATGTCTAAAGAATTACTTTTTGATACTCATTTGAATGAAAGTGGATAGCACTAACCTTGGCAACACAGTAAGATTTGGAGATTTTATAAATGCAATTGAAAGATTAAAAACTATTAGACTGGATAGCTTTTTGGTTAGGCGTTTGAGATAAAGTTTGGATAACTATAAGGCTGAATTCTGGCTTGGCTTCATCCTTTGGTCAGTAGAGGTCATCTGTGTCAGAGAAAACAAATTATTTATTTGTTTTTTGCTACTGTTTTTACTGTGAAATTACTAGGATAGAAATAATAATTTATTTTAATGTAAACACCAACTAGTTTATGCTAAGCTGGTTTTTGCTTGTCAGTGTCAGGGTTGTAAGTAAATCTATAAATCTATGCATTTTGTGCTTTGAAGTTCTACTGAATGAAAGCATCCCCAAGAGATGCTATGCTTTCTCCCTTTTACTTATTCCCAGTTGGTCCATACAACTGTAAACAGGTGCTGCCCTATAATTTGTACTATTCAAGTTTGGAAGAAATATGTACCTTCTGAAGTGCTAAGCATACAAATTCTTAAACAGGTTTTATAGTTCTAGTAGGTAATAATATATTATGGAAAGACTTGCTCCAGAGTCATTTTTTAGAACTTTGAACAGGGTTCACTTTGCCTGGAGTGCAATAGATTTATCCTTTTTCTTGTTAGTTATCCAGGGTCACCTAAAACTAAGCTTGGTGTCTCACTTGGAAGTTCCCTGGAATAGTGGAACTGAAGTGTAATCTTTGGAAAAAGAGGTGGGAAGGAATGCCATCAGGGTCCTGGGGAAGGAATCTAATACACATTGCCAGCGTGGGGAAAAAGGCCATGAAGGTGAGACAGAGCTGTCCCAGTCTAGTGGGCAAATCCTCTTGCCTCCAAGGATTAGCGGGGCTATCAGTCTCTCATGGTCCTCACCTTGCACAGGGTAATAGATGTGATAATGGTGACGAGTATTAGCAACCTGCTGAAGCATGATGGGTTTAGAGGGGAGAGGGTAGTTATAGTATTAGTGCAGCCCACCTGGAGGGAGCACCGTTGACTACAGGAATCACCAAGCAAGGTGCAAACTATCCCAGCATCTTTTAAGAGAAGGGAGGGGACACTGAGTTAGGGACAGTTGATATCGTAAATGTGGACATTGAGGTTATTGGTTGGTCTTCCCCAAGCTGATGTTCTCTGGGGAGCAGTGGTTATAAAAGTTTGCTGACCCATGTGCTTTGCCTGTGGCTCATTTGTTCCTTGCCAGAAGTCAATTATGGGAAGGGTCCTAGTTACTGACCTGAGGAACTGCTGCAAGTGAAAGCATCTAGAATGATCTTTCTGTTGGAAGAAACAAAATGGCTGTGAAAATTGGAGAGGAAAAGACTTCCTTCTGTTTTGGGCTCTAGTTAGGTCATTTTTGTGATACAGACTGCTGTTAGAAACTTCACTCTAAAAGCTTACCCTACAGTATCTCTTGAAGCCCTTAGAAATGACTTTAAGCTGTCTTTCCTGGTTTGGAGTTAATGGGATATTGAAGCAGAAACTGAGTTCTAATATCTGGGGACTGCAGGGGATCTCTAAAGATTACTTTAACTTTTTATTTATTTTAAATTAAAAACGAGTGCCTCTGAGTTATGGATGACAGGATAAAGACATAATCAGAGGAACTGCCGTCACTCCTCACTGGATTCTTCAGAAACAGGACAAAGTTGTTGTTATAGTTCCATAGCCCTGGGATAAAGTCTGTGATTCCTTTGCTTATTACATTTTTGGAACAATGACTCTTGCAATTCTAGATTCAGACTTATAATCGACATGGTCAGGTTTCAGGTTTATGAAATGTTTACTAAGTATACAAAAGTTGGGTTTTGGCTTTAGAGACACAATTATTTTTTACTAGATGGAGTTTCTTGAATTGACTTTAAAAAATAGCATGTAAGCAAGGGATTTGGTTTTTCATTTTAGGTTGGGGAATCATAAGAGCTTTCTGTACATTTTTCCGATATAATTGACATTGATCCTTAAGGGCTATTTGGATTAAGGTTAGCCTGTAGTCTCAGTTTTTGTATTATCTCTTTCAAAGTAGGACTTGCCTGAGATTTTGTAATGTGGAAATGTTTTATGCCCAATGTTGTTGACTGTGTGAAGAGCTTCAGACCTCCACTAATGTTGTACTCCTAGCTGCTGTTTGGTTAACACTGCCTACCTTCTCCAAAAGTAACTCATTATATATGCCTTGTCTCCCCACTCATGCTTAGAGTCTTCATACCACATCATTCTGGGTTGTTTTTTCTTCTTTTTTTTAGTTCCTTTAATTTCCCTATTTCTATCCTTGTTCAAATCTTAAAAATTCAGTCTTAATTCAGTCTGATTCCTATCGTCTTCAGTTTAAAGGAAGAATGATGTTGAGGGGATGGTAGAAGAGATCCTGAAAGTTGTCATATTATTTGTTGTATGACTATTTTATTTTTGAATAATGGTACCAGTTTGCTTAGGTAAGCACATATCTAGGAATACCCTAACCTACTCATTGATGAATGCCAATATTGAAATCCTAGTGATTTCTGCCAAGCATATATCTTAATCAGCTTCATAATCCCATTTCTTTAATGGTACTACTTTGTGAAACTTAATTTCTTTTTATTTATTTATTTTTTTGAGATGGAGTTTTGCTCTTGTCACCCAGGCTGGAGTGCAATGGCATGATCTCGACTCACTGCCACTTCTGCCTCCCGATTTCAAGTGATTCTGCCTCAGTCTCCCCAGCAGCTGGGGTTATAGGCCTGCACCACCACGCCCAGCTAATTTTTGTATTTTTGGTAGAGACAGGGTTTCGCCATGTTGACCAGGCTGGTCTTGAACTCCTGACCTCATGTGATCCACCTGCCTTGGCCTCCCAAAGTGCTGAGATTACAGGCCTGAGCCCCTGTGCCCAGCAAAACTTAATTTCTTAACTCATGAGTGCTGAATAGTATAGATATAAAAATAGTTGCTTTTTTGGGCAATTTTTGAAGATTGCTTTTTTTTTTTCTCAGAATCATCATTGAAATGTAACTGCCATGATTCTATCTGTATGGTGGGGGTGAAATTTTACCTTCCTCTCTCTTGGCATAGCTGCTAAATAATAATTAAAATGATTAAAAGTGAAAGCATAAGCAAAAAAATGGGAAAATGTGGAAAAGCCTGATTGCTGCAGCTGCCTCCTTCATATTACTAAAAGTTTGTTATCTTAGAATGTTGTTTATTGACATCTGCTGGGGTTTTTTTTAATTTATTTATTTTGGAGACAGAGTCTCACTTTATTGCCCAGGCTGAAGTGTGGTGGTGAGATCACAGCTCACTGCAGCCTCAACCTCCCAGGCTCAAGCAGTCCTCCCACTTCAGCCTCCCAAGTAGCTGGGGCTACAGGTGTGCCCCATGCCCAGCTAATTTTTGTATTTTTTTGTAGAGTTGGGGTTTTGCCATGTTGCCCAGGCTGATTTCAAACTCCTGAGCTCAAGTGATCCTCTCGCATCAATCTCCCAAAGTGCTGGCATTACAGGTTGTGAGCCATTGCACCCGCCCTGGTTATTTTTATTAATAAATATCATTGAGGGAAAGGAGAGCCAAGAGCAATGAAGTTGAGATTGTACAGTAGTCATGGAAATGGGGAGTGGTGATGGTTAGTCATTGCTTTTCAGTTTCTGAAATGAACACTGAAGACTCCAGATTGAGATCTGGGTATAAGTCTCTTACAACCTTCACAATAAAAAAGCATTTATTAGGCTGGGTGTGGTGGCTCACACCTGTAATTGCAGCACTTTGGGACACCAAGCTGGGCAGATCACTTGAGGTCAGGAGTCTGAGACCAGGCTGGCCAACATGGCAAAACCCTGTCTCCACCAAAAGTACAAAAATTAGTCGGCGTGGTGATGAACATCTGTAATCTCAGCTGCTTGGGAGGCTGAGGCATGAGAATCGCGTGAACCTCTTTGAGCCTGGGAGGTGGAGGCTGCAGTGAGCCAATATTGCACCACTGCACTCAAGCTTGGGTGACAGAGTGAGACTCCATTTCAAAAAAAAAAAAAGCATTTATTAAATGACTGTGAAACGTGTTCTGTTCTATATTATACAGAAAGATTGTTCCTCTCTAGGTGTTTGTTATTTAAAGTGACCAATTGCAGAATGAACACTCATTAGGATCAAAGTACTCAAAAAAGTATTTAT
Source organism: Piliocolobus tephrosceles (assembly GCF_002776525.5). Lineage (NCBI taxonomy): Eukaryota > Metazoa > Chordata > Mammalia > Primates > Cercopithecidae > Piliocolobus > Piliocolobus tephrosceles. The sequence goes on from NW_022291865.1 coordinate 516,102, forward strand.
AGTTCATGAACGTAGTAGTGCCCAGTGATTGGTATGAGGGAAGTACATTAGTTTAATTAGCTTAACATTCTCTTGACTGGACTATTCCCCTTACTTCTAGTTACTTGGGAAAGTTTTTATGAAGGAGACTAATTTCCAAAGTTATTAGGCAATGACAGGTTGGAAGATTGGTCAACTGAGAGTGGGAGGGACATAATGTATGAGAGCCAAAAGGAAGGGTGGAACAATGGGCTGGTAAAGAGAATGAGGGCTAGATACATTCTAATGAGGGAAGAGTCTAGAGCCTATGTGGGAGAGTATAAAAAGTAGAGGGTCCTTGGAGTGTGGCAATAAGAATGTGAAACTCAGATTGGAATTTGGCTTCTAGCCAATAGGATGGTGTGATGTTTCTGCAAAGGCTTATGGCAGGGTCATGTCATTGTGGATGGAAGAGAAACTCAGTGTTTTTTAGATGCTCACATTTTATTAGGAACCGCATGATACTCATAGTCTGTAAAACTGGCATAACAGATCACGTACAAACTTAGATTATTTTAAAGATTTATTGTATTTTGTAAAGATTCATGCATTTTAGCTTTTTCTAAAAATGAAGTTTGATCTCAAGTAATTACTGTGGCAAAGAAGAAGGTTAAATCTGTGGAAAGTAGCACCTGTCATAGGGAAATGCCATTATCTCAAACACTTTGAAGTGCCTGGATTTCAAAGCTGTCAGTTGGAGCCATATTTCTTGAATCTTTTTTTATTCACCAAGCTGGATTTTGTCATTTTAATGTGGTAACATATATAAGAGAAAAGGAGAAAATGATGCTGGTACTGATTATTTCTTGGGAGGAGGTTCAGAGAGGTGAATTTTTTTTTTTTTTTTTTTTTTTTGAGACGGAGTCTCCCTTTGTCTCTCAGGCTGGAGTGCAGTAGCGCGATCTCGGCTCACCACAACCTCTGCCTCCCGGATTCACGCCATTCTCCTGCCTCAGCTTCCCGAGTAACTGGGACTACAGGCTCCCGCCACCACGCCCAGCTAATTTTTTATATTTTTAGTAGAGACAGGGTTTCACCGTTAGCCAGGAAGGTCTCAATCTCTTGACCTCATGAACCGCCCGCCTTGACCTCCCAAAGTGCTGGAATTGCGGGCGTGAGCCACTGCACCTGGCCTCAGAGAGGTGACTTTTTAATGAGACTTTGGTGTACTCATGATACATTTGTCCAGCAGAATCATTGCAGTAGCTGATTTCACTTATATTGTTCTTTTTGATACCATCGTGGGAATTTCTTCAAGTGGAAGGTAATTTATAGAATTTACCGATAAGACTACTTACGTTTTAAAAAGCTTTTTCTTGCTTTCAGATAGACTCAGAAAAGGCTAAGATGTCCTGGGCGTCCCTGTTAATGTGCTTCCCTGCAGTCAGTGGTGGCAGGGTAGCAGAGTGAATTCTACATGACAGTAAAAGGAGGACTACTGTGGCAAGATTGGCGATGAGTGCTGTATTCAGTGATCATTGACACATGAAAAATGCCACAAGATATCATAACAATGATGTTGGAATTTGGAAGACTGATGAGAAAAAACTGATTTTTATTATCTTCTTAGTCTTCTTTTCTTCTTCAGAAATCAGAGCTTTTATTTTGTCTGAATGTCAAATCACAGTAGTTAGTATTCATCAGGCCACCCTCCTCGTGCCTAAGAATTTCATGATCTCAGAAATTGCATCTGAGGCTTTAGCCTCAATTCCATAGGCCCCAAGGTAAAGCAAAGGAATTTTAAAATCAGCTTAACCTCAGCATTTAGAAAGAAAGTGCAATAAATCATCTAACATTTAGCTTGGTATTACGTATAAGAGCAGAAGGTACTATAGTAATAATCAAAATGACTCTGAGAATCAGTCATGTCAGATCTATTTCCTGTTCTTCTCTGATAGAATGAAAGACCCATAGACAAGGATGAAATAGTAAATTGTTATTATTATTATTATTTTTAAGAGATGAGGTCTCACCCTGTTGCCCAGGCTGGAGTGCTGTGGCATGGTCCTAGCCCACTGCAGCCTCGAACGCCAGGGCTCAAGCAATGTTCCCGCCTCAGTGTCCTGAGTAGCTGGGATTATAGGCATGAACCACAATGCCCAGCTAGTTATTCTTTACTAATTGTAGTAAGGTTTTGATTTTGACTCACACAACATTCTTATTGACAACCTAAGAAAACACCCTTTTCACAAACTTAAGTAACTTCAAAGAAAAAAGGACTACAATACAATAAAAACAAAACTTTATTTACATTTTTCCAAATTAATTGTTCTTGTTTGTCACTGGATTTTTGTTGTTTGAGATGAGATCTCACTATGTTGCCCAGGCTGCTCTGGAACTTCTGGGCTCAAGTGATCTCTCCATCCCCTTCTCCTCAATCCACCACACCTGACTTCTGGATATGTTCTTAATTGTTTTGAAGTCTGTCTTATTCATATATCCTAATTTTTATAACCATTCTGTTTCTGAGGGATACTTGGATGATTTCTAGTTTTTCACTGTTTCAAATAGCACGTCTAAGAACAGAGTCTTGGTCCGTCACCCAGGCTGGAGTGCAGTGGCGCAATCTCGGTGCACTGCAAACTCTGCCTCCCGGGTTCAAGCCATTCTCCTGCCTCAGCCTCCTGAGTAGCTGGGACTACAGGTGCCTGCCACCACGCCCGGCTAATTTTTTTTATTTTTAGTTGAGAGGGGTTTCACCATGTTAGCCAGGATGGTCTCAATCTCCTGACCTCGTGATCCGCCTACCTCGGCCTCTCAAAGTGCTGAGATTACAGGTGTGAGCCACCAACGACAAGAACATCTTTATTTTTCTTCCTCCTCCTTCCTTTCCTACCTCTTTTTTTCCTTCCTTCTTTTATTTCGAGGGTACTGAATATTTCCTTACATTCCTTATAATACCAGGTAGAATTATTGGGTCAAAAGATAATGAACAGCTGGGCACAGTGGCTCACATCTGTAATCCCAGCACTTTGGGAGGCCGAGGCGGGTGGATCACCTGAAGTCGGGAGTTCGGGACCAGTCTGACTAACATGGTGAAACCCCGTCTCTAGTAAAAATACAAAAAATAGCCAGGCATGGTGGTGAGCACTTGTAATCCCAGCTGCTTGGGAGGCTGAAGCAGGAGAATTGCTAGAACCCAGGAGGAAGAGGTTGCAGTGAGCCAAGATCGTGCCACTGCACTCCAGCAAAACTCTGTCTCAAAAAACAAAACAAACAAAAGATATGAACAATTTTATAGTACTTATTACATAATCTTGATTATTCTTCAGGAAGATTGTATCAAAAAAATAATATCACTAAGTAGAAATATAGCCTCGTCAACCTCAGATTTTGTAATTTACATCTTGCTAGTTAAGCAGTACTTTAAAGCTATTTTAGTTAGCATTTCTTTAATTTCTAACATTGTGTTTTCTCAGATGATTCCCATTTGTATTTTCTTTTTCCAAAATTTATCTTTTTCTCTCTTTGACCACTTATGAGTGAATTTTAGGTGTCGCCCTTATATAATTGCATGTTTGTTTTCTTTTACATTTTTGGACACGAAACTTTGGTCAGTTTTCTCAACATGTTGCTTTTTATAAAAGATGATTTTCTGGTTCCTTTATTTGAAAAAACTATTTAATCCTACATATACATAGGTATATGAAGCAAGATAGGTATACAAATAAATTTTCTGTACTAATATTCAGTTATCCCAACAATTCCCAAGTGGTCATTTCTTTACCCAAGATTGAGTTGCTGTTGATTTCTAGCTTGTTTATATACTAAAATAGTACCAACTACACTTGTCTGTCATATTCCTTGAGGGTCACTTTTCTTTAACCCTATGCCATATCACTTTTTTTTTTTTGAGATGGAGTTTCACTCTTGTCACCTCCCTGGAGTGCAATGGCGCGATCTCGGCTCACCGCAACCTCTGCCTCCCGGACTCAAGTGATTCTCCTGTCTCAGCCTCCAGAGTAGCTGGGATTACTGGTGCCTGCCACTACGCCTGGCTAATTTTTGTATTTTTAGTAGAGATGAGGTTTCACCATGTTGGCCAGGCTGGTCTCAAACTCCTGACCTCAGGTGATCACCCGCCTGAGCCTCCCAAAGTGCTGACATTACAGACATGAGCCACCGTGCCCGGCCTGCCATATCATTTTGATTAATGTTCACATTATGATAGCCATAAAATGATTCTTGCCATCTTATTTTCTGTATTTATCAGGCTTGTAATCACTGAAAATATGAAAGGCTTTTAATTGTTATTGAATTAAACTTATTATTAAATTAGAGGTTTTATCTTTTTTTATCTTTTTTTTTGAGATGGAGTCTCGCTCTGTTGCCCAGGCTGGAGTGCAGTGGCGTGATCTCAGCTCACTGCAAGCTCTGCCTCCCAGGTTCACGCCATTCTCCTGTCTCAACCATCCGAGTAGCTGGGACTACAGGCACCTGCCACCACACCCAGCTAATTTTGTTTTTGTATTTTTAGTAGAGATGGGATTTCACTGTGTTAGACAGGATGGTCTCGATCTTCTGAGCTCGTGATCTGCCCGCCTCGGCCTCCCAAAGTGCTGGAGTTACAGGTGTGAGCCACCATGCTTGGCCATTATCTTTTGTTTTTGTTTTGTTTTGTTTGAAGCAGGGTCTCTGTTGCTCAGGCTGGCCTGGTCTCTGCTTACTGCACCCTCTGCCTCCCAGGTTCAAGCAATCCTCCTGCCTCAGCCCCCACAGTACAGCCCCACAAGTGTGTCTGGGACTATAGGCGTGCACCACCATGTCTGGCTAATTTTTTTTGTATTTTTCATAGAGACAAGGTTTTGCCACGTTGCCCAGGCTGGTCTCAAACTCCTGACCTCAAGTGATCTGCCTGCCTTGGCCTCCCAAAGTGCTGGGATTACGGATGTGAACCACCATGCCCAGCCTATTATCTTTTCAATATTTAGTCTTATCTACTTGAAGTATAGCTTTTAATTTATTTATGCCTTCTTTTACCATTAACAGTTTGTCTCTTTCCTTAAGTAAATACCTTACATTTGGTTAAAATAATGTCTGAGTATTTCAAGGTTTTTTACGTTTTGTTAATGAAATTTTTATTTTTTACTAAAGCTTTTACTTACATGTCACTATAATTTAGGAATATGATTTGAATAAATATATTTTATGTGTTAAAGTGAAAAGTATGACTATACTATTTCTTTTTTTTTTTTTTTTTTGAGTCTCCCTTTGTCGCCCAGGCTGGAGTGCAGTGGTGCAATCTTGGCTCACTGCAGCCTCTGCCTCTCGGGTTCAAGCGATTCTCCTGCCTCACCCTCCCAGGTAGCTGGGACTACAGGCACACGCTACCATGCCTGGCTAATTTTTGTATTTTAGTAGAGACAGAGTTTCGCCATGTTGGCCAGGTTGGTCTCGAACTCTTGACCTCACGTGATCCATTTGCCTCAGCCTCCCAAAGTGCTGGGATTAAAGGTGTGAGCCACCGCCCCCGCCTGGATAGACTATTTCAACTGTCATATAAGGAGGTTTTTTTTTTGTTTGTTTCCCCTTTAAAACCTGGAGATACCCATGAAAGATCTAGAAAACTAGAGAGAAAGGGTCAAGCTTGAGAGAAAACTCGAACTTGAGAGACATGGTGATTAGAGTCTGTCTACTCATTGGGTACTACAGGTCTTAAATGTTGCTACATTTAGACCAGTGATCATTGGATTGAAGACTGAAAGCAGATCAAGATTTCAGCACTGATATGACAATACTTTTTAAATGGCCTTTCCCACTTCATAAAAATCCTTTAATTCTCTTCTCCCTCTTTTCTTCTATAGCCAATCTCCTTGAAAGATATCTTGCTGTTTTCACCTCCTTGGCATTTATTCACTTCACATCCACTGAAAGCTGACTCCCCCTCCCACCCCCTGCCCCAAATATCCTAGTTAATGTCCTTAGTGATACTTCATCAGCCCTTATACTAATTGAGCTTTTTGCGATATTCGACATTGTTAAGCACTTCTTTTTGATAGTTTCCTCTAAATCAGCGTAATTACTACTCTTTTCCCCTTCATTCTTTTCCTGCATCTTTGAATTCTTTGCAGGTTCATTTTTCCTTCCTTCAGGGGGTTATACTTGAACTTCTCATTTCTCACTTTGTGTTTTCTTTCTGATTGATTTTACTTGTGGCCTCAATTTCTACTACCACTTAAACACTGATGACTACTAAATTTATAAGTTGATTGAGTTCAGGCTGTGTTCCTAAGCACAAGCTATGTATACCCAATTTCCTGCTACATATCTCTACTTGGGTTCAATCCAGCACCTCTAATTCAGCATGTTCAAATTGAACTCATCATCCCATCTTCTAAAGCCACTCTTCCCAATAATCCCTACTTTGGGGGAATTCTTCCTTATCCTTCTAGTGACCCAAGCCAAATCTAGTACTTATTCTATAATTCTTCTTCTATCCCACCTATACATTAATCTCTTATCATATTTTGTCAGCTCTGTCTTCGAAATCTCTCTTAAATCTGGCCTTTCTCCATTTCCTGTGCCACTGTCTTATTTCAGGCCCTCATTATTTTTGCCTGAGCTCCAGTGGCCTCTTACCTAATCTTCCTGCCTCTAGACAGTTCTTTCCTATTCATTCCTATTTCTGGCAAAGTGATTCCAGAGGGATCTTTCTAAAACTCAGTATGCCCCTGCCATTCTTCTTGGGATCCTTTAATGTTCCATTATTGTCAGGATAAAGCCCAAACTCCTTAGTATGGTTTGTAGGTCCCCCTGTGAACTTTCTCCTCTGTGCCTGTTCAGAATTGTAGGTCTTGACATTCCCTGACAGGTGTTCTATGCTCCAGTCATATTGAACTATCTGTACATCTCTGGGACCATGCTGTTTATTGCTTATTATGCTTTTGTACATTCTATTCCCTTGAAATATATTCTGTCTTCTTTAGTTGGTTACTTCCTCTGAGATGCTCGGTCATTTATTCTGTATGTATTTTTTTACCACTTACTATATGTTAGGTACCGTTCTAGGTGCTGGAGATAGTAATGAATAAAAGAGGCAAAGATCCCTATGCTCATGGAGCTTTGTGTTCTGGCAGAACCCAGGACTGGGTTAGGTGCTTTTGTCCTCACACAGTGCCTTAAACTTAAAAAAAAAAAAAAGAAGTAGACAGTCTCTATGATTTCAGCTTTTCTATCATGCACCTTTCTGAATCCTTCTAGGAGATGGAACCACAGCTAATGAATAAACTGCCTTCTCTCTCCTTTATTATCAGAACCTGCTCTGATGAAAGGATCCGAAACTTATTCATGGCAAATAAAAATAAGGGTTTAAAATATCCCTCTTAGGGATATTTTATTCCAAAAGGCCAGAGAAACTTTAAGCTTGGGGAATTTTAAGCACCAGATTGCCTAAAATAAAGTTTAAACTTTGGAAACAAGAAAGAAAAAAACAACCTAGAATGGAACCAGTTAAGTTATGGTGGGTAGTGTCACTGTATGTCCCGAAGTCAGTAGCCTTGTTTACCTCCCGTTACATGGATCTTGGGAAGATTGGTAAGCCATTTTAGAGGAAAGGTGCTGTTATCTTATAAATGGTAATTAATTAATGAGTGTGATTTTAAAAATATTCTTAGTGGCCAGGTGCAGTGGCACACACCTGTAATCCCAGTACTTTGGAAGGCCGAGGTGGGAGGATTGCTTGAGCCCAGCAGGAGTTTGACACCAGCTTGGGCAGCATGTTAAGACCCCGTCTCTACAAAAAATAAAAAAAAATTAACTTGGTGTGGTGGTGCATACCTGTAGTCCCAGCTACTTAGGAGGCTGAGGTGGGAGGATTGCTTGAACCCAGGAGATCGAGGCTGCAGTGAGCTGTGATCACACCATTGCACTCTGGTCTGGGTGACAGAGCAAGACCCTGTCTAAAACATAAAAGTTAAATTTAATAAAATGAAATAAAAAATTTAAAAAAATTAGCATGGTGGGATGAACCTGTAGTCCCAGTTACTCAGGAGGCTGAGGTGGGTGGATCATTTGAGCACAAGAGGTCTAAGCTGCAGTGAGCAGTGATTGTGCCACTGCACCCCAGCCTGGGTGATAGAGCAAGACCCTGCCTTTATTTAAAAAAAAAAAAAAAAGCTCTTTTCCGTGGCGCCTCAGAGGCGTTCAGCTCCATCAAGATGAAGCTGAACATCTCCTTCCCAGCCACTGGCTGCCAGAAACTCATTGAAGTGGACGATGAACGCAAACTTCGTACTTTTTATGAGAAGCGTATGGCCACAGAAGTTGCTGCTGACGCTCTGGGTGAAGAATGGAAGGGTTATGTGGTCCGAATCAGTGGTGGGAACGACAAACAAGGTTTCCCCATGAAGCAGGGTGTCTTGACCCATGGCCGTGTCCGCCTGCTGCTGAGTAAGGGGCATTCCTGTTACAGACCAAGGAGAACGGGAGAAAGAGAAAATCAGTTCGTGGTTGCATTGTGGATGCCAATCTGAGCGTTCTCAACTTGGTTATTGTAAAAAAAGGAGAGAAGAAGCCAGGCGCGGTGGCTCACGCCTGTAATCCCAGCACTTTGGGAGGCCGAGGCGGGCGGATCACAAGGTCAGGAGATCGAGACCACGGTGAAACCCCGTCTCTACTAAAAATACAAAAAATTAGCCGGGCGTGGTGGTGGGCGCCTGTAGTCCCAGCTACTCGGGAGGCTGAGGCAGGAGAATGGCCTGAACCCAGGAGGCGAAGCTTGCAGTGAGCCGAGATCACGCCACTGCACTCCAGCCTGGTGGACAGAGTGAGACTCCGTCTCAAAAAAAAAAAAAAAAAGAGAGAAGGATATTCCTGGACTGACTGATACTACAGTGCCTCGCCACCTGGGCCCCAAAAGAGCTAGCAGAATCCGCAAACTTTTCAACCTCTCTAAAGAAGATGACGTCCGCCAGTATGTTGTGAGAAAGCCCTTAAACAAAGAAGGTAAGAAACCTAGGACCAAAGCACCCAAGATTCAGCGTCTTGTTACTCCACGTGTCTTGCAGCACAAACGGCTGCGTATTGCTCTGAAGAAGCAGCGTACTAAGAAAAACAAGGAAGAGGCTGCAGAATATGCTAAACTTTTGGCCAAAAGAATGAAGGAGGCTAAGGAGAAGCGCCAGGAACAAATTGCGAAGAGACGCAGACTTTCCTCTCTGCGAGCTTCTACTTCTAAGTCTGAATCCAGTCAGAAATAACTTTTTGAGTAACAAATAAGATCAGACTCGGGAAAAAAAAAAAAAAAGGGAAAATCTTAGAGGACAGATTCAATACAAAGCTCTGTATTATACCTTTTGAATCCCATTGGGGGATCTGGTTGAATCTAAGATTTTGACTGCCTAGTTTATGAAGATTTCCTGCTTTAGGCTTGAGTTTGAATTGGAATTTTAAAAAGAGAAGTAAATGCTGTGATAAATTGAGGTAATATTCAGTACAGTGAAATGGTAGGATAGGAAATGAAAAAAAGACAGGTTCATAGAAAAGTGAGTATAGGGGCCAAGAAAGTGATTGAATATAGAGGCAAAATGATGTAGAAGTGGTAAATGGGAAATCTGTGCTGAAATAATATAGAGTATTAACTAAAGTTGGCCGTGTAGTGGTCAGAGGAAGAGACCACAGTTATGTTCTGGATTTTTAGAGCCCCAGAAAGACCCTTAAAATCTGCCTTAAAATGTATTTTCCATTTACTAGTGAAGGCTGAACATTCTTTTAAAGCTGTCTTTGTCCTTGTACAATACAATATACCCAGAAGGGAAAACACTTTATAGCCTTTACAGACTAACTTGGTCTGCTTTGAAATTTGGCTCAGGTAGGCCTTGCCATGGAGTTACCTGGGGGCTATTAAAGAAGTTTAAGTACAGAGGTTTTCATAATTACTTCCTTAATTTCTTCCTCATAGTTTGATTTTAAATTAGAAGAGAACTACTGGAATATATGTATCCTCCTCAATCACTTCCCCTAGCAAGCTTCATTAGTCTTTTAAATGTTTCTCCCTGTAAAGAACATTGGCAAAAAAAAAAAAAAAAAAAAAAAAAAAAAAAAAAAAAAAAAAAAAAAAGAAAGAAATGTAATCCAGATTGACTAGTTTTTATTCCTTGCTCTAATTCCTCAAAGCAAACCTTTAAAGGCTGTGTGTTTTTGAGAGCAAGGGAAGATTTATTAGTGATTGAAAACTGCTGTTTTATTTAGAAATTCCTTTTAATTTAGGTTATAAGTATCTTGGACAAAGGAAGTACACACTGCTGCTAGGTCCCCTGATTCTATTTATATCACTTTCCCTTCAACCTCCTTTGGCCCCTCTAAGGCCTTAGCCCTCATAAATGCTGAAGGCCAGGTGGGCCATCTCTGCAGAATTGCATACAAAGCAGCACAGTCCAGCATCCAGAAGGAATTTAAAAGGAATCTCAGTCTTGATGTGCTTTTCTCAAAGATTGTTAAATAACATCTAAGTTGTAACCCATAGCAATGCTTCTCACCATCTCTCTATCCTCCCTCCGATTCTTTCATTGTAGCACAGCTCAGAAACCCCGAAAATGCTCAGCCTGAGGTCTTTGTGCTACCCCAATCTGATTTTTTTCCCGTTCATCTTTTCCTCCCCAACTGTTTATTAGATGGGCAGACTTAGTCTTTTTGACTTATTCTCTCATTTTTCTCAATTCCTTGCCCATTATTCAGATTCTCTACAAAGGTGAGTTCAGAAACTGAGCAAGCAGGAATCTTTTCTTCTTTCTTCTCAGCTCTTCAGTCCTGCCTTTCTCTACTACTCGTTCTCTCACTTCTGAATCACCAAAGTCCTGGGAAACTGGACAGTCCAAAGAGAACTTTCATTAGAGGGCAGTGAAGGCAAATTGACTGGGTAAAGACAAAATACATTTTAGCTATCTCTTCTTCCTGGATGGGTGCAATCACACTTTTTTTTTTTTTTTAATGACAGACTCTTGTTCTGTCGCCCAGGGTGGAGTGCAGTGGTGTGATCTTGACTCACTGCAACCTCTGCCTCCTGGGTTCAAGTGATTCTCCTGCCTCAGCCCCTGCCCACCCCCCGCCACCCCCCGCCCCTTGAGTAGCTGGGATTACAGGCACATGCCACCATGCCCGGCTACTTTTTGTATTTTTAGTAGAGACAGTGTTTTACCATGTTGGCCAGGCTGGTCTCGAACTCCTGACCTCAGGTAATCCACCTGCCTCAGACTCCCTAAGTGCTGAGATTAAAGGTGTGAGCCACTGCATCCAGCCTGTGCATTCACACTTTAATAAATTTTGCAAGGTTACATAAAGTTGCTTTGAGGATCCAAGAATTCTGTTTTCTGAGCCCAAGGGAGGAATGATGCAGACAGAAAAGATTGGTAACCAGCACTGCGGAGGGAGAGGCATAAAGGAGATAGTGATGACCCTTCTCCTTCTCTCCCAACCCTAACCTGTTGCAGGCAACCGGTTCCTTCTTTAACCCTTTAGCCAGTTAATGGAAGTGTATTATGTTGGCAACAACATGTCTACTTGACATTTTCAGATGCTTTTGTGACAGTTTTCAAAATGTACCCTTTCTCTGGCTGTTGTAGCCCTGTAGTCAGGGTGCAGGCTCTGCCAATTGTTAAAGTCAAAGAAATATATTTTGAGCTGGGTGTGGTGGCATCCTTAGTCTCAGCTGCCCCAGAGGCTGAGGTAGGGGGATCACTTGAGCCCAGGATTTCAAAGTTACAGTGAGCTATGACTGTATCACTGCCTTCCAGCCTGGGCAAAGAGTGAGACAGCCAGACCCTGTCTCTTTGAAAAACAAACAAACAAACCCTATATATAGATATAATATATATAGTTGTATATATGATATATAGTTGTATATATATCATATATAGTTGTATATATATTATATATTATATGTAGTTACATATATATATTATACTTGTGTATATATATTATATATATATTATATATATTATACTTGTGTATATATATTATATATATACTTTTGTATATATATTATATATATACTTTTGTATATATATATTCTGAAACATTATTCCATCTCCCCTGAGAAGTCATCCTTCCTCTTCTTCCTTATCGCACTCCTTCCCCTGGTTAGCATACATCTGAGCAACTGTCATTTTGAGGAAGGCTGGCAATCAAATAGGGGTGGTAGGACAGGACCTGAATTATTAACAAGCAATAGGTTGGACTCCAGTGCTCACATTAGCTGCTTTGATCAGTCAGCTGCTTATTAGCATAATCCAGAGAAAGAAAGGACCTGCCTTGTTTTACCCGGGATGCTTTCTTATCCTGATGATTGTCTCAGAATTTGCATCTGCTTCTTATTCAATTGACTCTAAGTTTGCAGCTGCTGAAACTGTACCTACCTGGCAGTTTTATCTAGGTAAAAACTGCACCTAGCAGTTTTTTCCTACAAATGTTTAGAACTCAGATTTCCTCTGATCTTGTTTCTCTGATCTGATTCCACATGCTTTCTTTCCTTTGAGAAATCCTCAAAATCTGTGAGCTGCTTAGCACTCTTCCTTGCTTTCACTGAAATTTTGAATTTATTCTTTTAAGTGTTTCATTTTACTGGATTTAGGAGGGAAAGGGGTTCAGATATGTGCATAAAGTCTATCATCTCAACCCAGTCTTAGTTTTTATTATTTTATATACAGGTATCTGTAGTTTCATATAATATCACCCCTATGTATGATTGACTCAAAATGTTATTAAAGATCTGAACATTATTTATAGTTTTCTTTACTAGAAGGAAACACATTTCCAGCTCAAGTATATTTAAAAGTATAGCGTATGTTAAGTTTATTTTGCAAGTCAATCCCAGATTAAAAGAATAAAATGCAATGTGACATATATGTCTGAGTAGTGCAGGTAACTACTGTTTTTATGGAGATGAAAGTTGATGTTAACAGAATTTATTACTGGCTTATTACATGTATTACATGTAACACATGTAGATAGTTTTTATGTATCTGTTTATGAGAAGAGTATATTGTATTTATATAATTTGACTCATAAGCATTTTTCAGAGTTGCAGAACAGAGTTCAAACTGGTAGACTCTAGGCCAAATCAGGCTATAGAAATGTTTTGTTTGGTCTTCATAATATTAGCTCACTCAGTTTTTTTAAAAAAGTGAATTAATTGCCAATGTTTGAAAGTAAAGATATTTCAGGAAGAGTTCCTGACTTGCAGCTTCTCTTGAATAATCAGAAGATTTAACAACTTTGGGTGCACATTCCTCTGTGGCAATAAATGACCAGACCTGAGTAGTGGCTGCCCTTGTGAGCTAGTAGTTGGCCACAGTCTTCGTCATTCTCTATTATCTCTTAAGCGAGTCTACTTTTCTCTTTATTGCTTCTTTCCTGATCCTGTAGGTGTTTGAGTTTGTGGCCCCTACTATAGAAATCATTATTTTAAAGTATTATGAAATATTCATGGAGTGAGGGTACTACAATTATCAGGTTTCTTTCTTTTTTAAAGTATATATAATTCTGTGATTTTCAACTTTGTAAACATATTCTTTCACATTGGCATTATAACCTGGAAGCAGAAGTATAGAGTCAAAAAAATGAGAACAACTATATGGCTCTTGATAAATTTGCAAAGTGCCTTCACAATAAAAATAGCTAATGTTGAAGCTAGAAAGAGGTGTCAATAGCGAAGTCAGAAGAAATGCTGGCCTTCTACCTACAGGACCTCATGGTGTCCTTGTGGAGATCATATCAGTTTAGGTCTGTTTTTATTCTTGCTGATCCAATTAGTAATCAAAAAGTGGCATGGTGAACACAGACTCAGAATAAAGAAAGCAGTAGTTTTGAAGGAGATTTCATTATACCTTAGTGAGGACTGATACATTAAGTTTGCTTTATAGTACAGAACATTTGTCTCAAAATTGTAATGCCTGCTGAGTCCGTATCCATTTTCCTTGGACACCGTTGGGTGAATACTGCCAAATTCTTCTTGCAACCCTCTCCTTCTTTCTAAAAAAATCTGTCTATACTACCATCTTCTGTTAATACATTCTTGATATGAATTTTAGTACCATTAGGTTATGTCTTTATATATGTCATTTTTTTTTTTTTTTTTTGAAATACCTAATTACCTTATGGGACTTGGGATAGAGGAACTCAAACGGTCTTTTTATGGTGGCTGACTTACAGATAGAGATGCCATCCATTATATATTTACCCTTTCTAGATTCATGTTTAATTTTGTCTTCTAAATTCTCAGTATACTTTGTTCTTATATGTTGATAAATCTGGCGTTTGTTTAATATTTCTTGGTTACACAAATAAAGTTCACATATATCATGCTGTTTTATCCAGTTCAGACCCTCTGTCACTTATCTGCAAGGGTATCATGATGCCCATTTTTAAAAACAAAGAAATTGATGATCAGAGAATATAAGTGACTTATTCAAGGTCAAAAAGCTAGTAAGATGATTACCAGAAGCTGGGAAAGGTAGAAGTGGGGAGGAGGGGAAGTGGGAATGGTTAATGGGCACAAAAAGTTGTTAGAAAGAATGAATAAGACCTAGTATTTGATAGCACAACAGAGTGGCTATAGTCAATAATCTTTTAACTGTACATTTAAAAATAACTAAAGGAGTATGTAATTGGATTGTTTGTAACACAAAGGATAAATGCCAGAGGGGATGAATACCCCATTTACCATAATATGATTATTACACATTTCATGCTCGTATCATGTACCTCATGAGAGGTATCAAGTATCTTATGTGCTCCATAAATATATACACTACTGTGTACCCACAAAAATGAAAACTTGAAAAACAAAGCTGGTAAGTAACAGGATTAGGAATTAAAGTGAGATTTTCTGACTTCAAAGTCCATGTTTCCAAGGTAAGCAGTAGAATCAGGCAGTGGACTTAGTGATGCGAAATGAGAAGGGAGCATAACTCTATGATGCAGATTGTTTCTTTTGGAAGTTCATTTTTTGTTCCTATCAGGAAAGCAGGGTCACCCTATTTGGTATAAGTGGCATAGAGCTTGTCAAGAGCTGTTCTTGGGGATATAGTCATACCCTGTTTGTGAGGGAGAATCCTGCAAATTTGGTACCCTTTGATCTTCTCTGGCACAGCTGCAGATAGAAGGGCAAAAGTTAAAGAGAGGTTTTATATAGAACCATTCCTATAATACCCCCTTTTCATCTGGCTAAATACAAAGGTATTCACTAATGAAGCTTAACTTATCTCTGAAACATTTTCATTTTAATAGATGACTTATAAATAAAAATATGAAAGGGAAAAATCAGTGAAGGTGGCCGAGCGCGGTGCCTCATGCCTGTAATCCCAGCACTTTGGGAGGCCAAGGTGGGTGGATCACAAGGTCAGGAGTTCAAGACCAGCCTGGCCAATATGGTGAAACCCCGTCTCTACTAAAAATACAGGCCAGGCGCGGTCGCTTACACCTGTAATCCCAGCACTTTGGGAGGCCGAGGTGGGCAGATCATGAGTTCAGGAGATTGTGACCATCCTGGCTAACACGGTGAAACCCCGTCTCTATTAAAAATACAAAAAATTAGCTGGGTGTGGTGGCGGGCACCTGTAGTCCCACCTACTCGGGAGGCGGAGGCAGGAGAATGGCATGAACCTGGTAGGCGGAGGTTGCAGTGAGCCGAGATCGCACCACTGCACTCCAGCCTGGGCGACAGAGCGGGACTCCGTCTTAAAAAAAAGGAAAAAAAAAATCAGTGAAGGTGCAGTGCCAGATAAGGGATTCCCTTTTTATTATATTTTTGTTTCAGTATTTTTTTAAAATTAGACTAAATTATGAATTTTAAAATAGTACATAAGTAATATACGGAGTTCTTAATAGTCCCTTCAGGCTTTTATTCTCCTGAAATGATTTCTAAAACCATATAACAGGAGTTTTAAAATAAAACTTCTAGTATAAGTTCATTATAATTCCTGTGCACTTAAAATAAGCATTATAGCACAACTTTGAAATACAAAATAAGATATACTTCTATCTCCAGGGACTTCTGACATTTTTATATGGAAAGAGAGAAGTATTCGGCCAGGTGCAGTAGCTCACTCCTGTAATCCCAGCACTTTAGGAGGCCGAGGCGGGCAGATCACAAGGTCAGGAGATCGAGACCATCCTGGCTAACACGGTGAAACCCTGTCTCTACTAAAAATACAAAAAATTAGCCAGACGTGGTGGCGGGCACCTGTAGTCCCAGCTACCCAGGAGGCTGAGGCATGAGAATGAACCCTTTGGCATATAGTTTTCCTCGTGTTGACTTTTGATTGGTGACTGTCACTAACCAATATTCCCTAGCTCCTTTGTGTACCTCAAATGACTAAGAATGGAGAGAGTACTAGAATTAGCATCTATTTCCTTTGTAGAGATTAGAAACAAGACGCTGATTGCTCTACTTCTTCAAAGGGTTCCGAATGGGTGATTAAGAACAACTTTAAATATTTTTGGAGTTGAGAGAAAGTTATGAGTCCTTTTCCAGCCTGAGACTTACTGTTATGAAGGAATGCATACCCAGTCAGCCTTCCAAGGATACTGCTAGCAGCTGCATTAAAATATTCTTAGGGACGTTGTTTTATAGACAAGAAGTCCCTTGAACCTGATGATCAAGAGAAATAAATTGATCAGGCCCTTGCAGGAGCAATTTATCACCCTGGAATACCTTTGACAATTGCTGAAAATGCATGCTGGCAGGAAGTTTTTTAATTACCAAAACCATCAGATCATTTGCTTGGTTCTTTCAGAGTCAGTGAAATATATGAGTGAGTAATGGAGTCTGTTCAATAAAAAATTAGCTAAGCATTGTATCTGCCACTGTCCCTGTTGCAGATGGAAGGCCAGATGTGCAGGGGCAGTCACGAGTCATCAGCCTTATATATATAGAAGCACACACATATGTATGTTACATATATATGTAAACATGAGAGTTAAGAAAGGAAATATTTTGTAGTTCATAGGAGAACATATTTACAGCAGGTTGAATTTCTGGAAAAGGCATTTTAATTAAATGGAAGTGGTTTTCTTAAGTTTAATTTGGTTTTCATTTGGAAGTAGCATTATAATAGAGTTATATGCTTAACTGGGGGAGAGATATCCGAGTCTTTATAAAATTGGTTATAAATGTAATATTTAATCAGCTATTAGTGATAGAAAAGTACAATAATAGGCAAGCACTTTTCAAAGATAATACATTTTGTTATTTAATTTCTCACACTATTATCTTCATTATGCAAATGAGGAAACAAGTTTAGAGAGATTCAGTAATCTGAGGAAGATCACAGGGCAAGGAAGTGCTAGAGCATGGCTTCATTAAAGGGATTAGAAAATGCTAACCCTTGAGAGTTTCAAGGTTAGCAGTAACTAGAATGATGAAAAAATATTGAAGCTAGAGATGGATTATAATGGAAAAGTAGAGATGGTCCACACTTTTTCTGTGTTAAGAGAGGTAATGGAAAGTAGTTGCCAGAGGATTGTATCAGTGATTTACTGTGTTGAATGGTAGTAAATTGAGGACTGTCTGTACTGCAGTTGTGAAATATATGAAGTCCTATGAAAAGTAGACTTCTCAGAAACCTTGCAAGCAGTTTCTTACAAAACTGGACATACTCTTACTATATAATCTTGCAGTCACACTCCTTGGTATTTACCCAAATGAACGGAGAACTTATATCCACACAAAAGCCTGTACATAGCTGGGTATGGTGATGTGGTCCTGCAGTCCCAGCTACTCAGGAGGCTGAGGCAGACGGATTGCTTCAGCCCAGGAGTTTGAGGCTGTACTATGCTATAAATGCCTGTGACTAGCTACTGTGCTCCAGCCTGGGCAACATAGCAAGACCCTGTCTCTAAAAAAACAAAAACTGCATTTGGATGTTTATAACAGCTTTATCCATAATTGTCAAAACTTGGAAACAACCAAAATGTTCTTCAGAAGAAAGAAGGTTATTTACAAGGTGAATAAATACAAAAAATTACAAACAAAAAATTTACAATAAATAATTACAAGAAGGTGAATAAATAAATAAACCATGGTCCACTTAGCACTAAAAATAACTGTGTTATCAAGCCATGAAAAGACATGGAGGAAACTTAAAGGCATTTTACAAAGTGAAAGAAACCAATCAGGTTATATACTGTATAATTTCAACTATATGACATTCTGGAAAAGGCAAAACTATTGAGACAGTAATGATCACTGGTTTTCAAGGGTTAGGAAAGAAGGAGGGAACTTACGTAGAGCAAAGAGGATTTTTAGGGCAGTAAAACTATTCTATATAATATGAAAGTGATGGATATACATCATTGTACACTTTTCAAAACCCAGAGAAAGTACACTATCAAGAGTGAACCCTAATGTGAACTATGGACTTTGGGTGATAATGATATGTCAATGTAGGTTCATAATCAATGTATTGATTATAACAAATGTACCACTGTAGGGTGGGATGTCAATCGTTGGGGGATGGGTTTCATGTAGGGGGTAGGGGAGTATATGGGAACTCTGTACTTTCTGCTCAATTCTGCTGTGAACCCAAAACTTCTCTTAAAAAAAAAAATGGCCGGGCACAGTGGCTCACGCCTGTAATCCCAGCACTTTGAGAGGCCGAGGCGGGCAGATCACGAGGTCAGGAGATCCAGACCATCCTGGCTAACATGGTGAAACCTCGTCTCTACTAAAAAATACAAAAATAAATTAGCCGGGCGAGGTGGCGGGCGCCTGTAGTCCCAGCTACTCAGGAGGCTGAGGCAGGAGAATGGCATGAACCTGGAAGGCAGAGCGTGCAGTGAGCCACGACTGAGCCACTGCACTCCAGCCTGGGCGACAGAGTGAGACTCCGTCTCAAAAAATAAAACAAAATTTTTTGTTAACTAAAACGAAATTAAAAAGCAAAGAAAGAAGGGAAAGAAAGAAACCTTGCAAGCCAGAAGATAATGGGTGACATATTTAAATGGGAAAACATTCTGTCAACCCAGAATTCTATAACCAGTGAAAATGTCTTTCAAAAATGAAGGAGAAAAATGGTAAATTTTATGTTATGTGTATTTTACCACAGTAAAAGAAAGGAGAGATCAAGATATGTATGAAAAAGCTGGATGAAAAGAATGCAAAGAGCAAACAGTGGCACTGACACTTCATAGTTAATGTGATGAGACCAGTTTAGAGATTTAAAAATTATTTGAGGAACATAACCATTAATGATAATAGAAGACAGCAATAATATCACAATAGTATCTAACATTTTATTGAGTACATATTATGGGCCAGGCACTAAGCTGAAATGCTTTATATCTGGCACTGGCAAACTATTTTATTTTATTTTATTTATTTTTATTTTTATTTTTATTTAGAGAGAAGTCTCACTCTGTTGCCCAGGCTGGAGTGCAGTGGTACCGTCATAGTTCACTGCAGCCTTGAATTCCTGGGCTCAAGGGATCCACCCATCTTAGCCTCCCAAGTAGCTGGGACTACAGGCTTGTGTCACCATGCCTGGCTAATTTTTAAATTACTGATAGAGGTGTCTCATTGTGTTGGTCAGGCGGGTCTCCAACTCCTAGCTTCAGAGATCCTCCTGTCTTGGCCACCACCCAAAGTGTTGGGATTACAGGCATGAGCCACTGTGTCCAGAGGTTTTTTGTTTGTTTCTTGTTGCTGTTATTGTTGTTTTTGAGACAGAGTTTCGCTCTTGTTGCCCAGGCTGGAGTGCAATAGCACGATCTTGGCTCACTGCAGCCTCTGCCTCCCGAGTTCAAGCGATTCTCCTGCCTCAGCCTCCTGAGTATTTGGGATTCCAGGCGTGCACCACCACGCTCAGCTAATTTTGTATTTTTGGTAGAGATGGGGTTTCTCCATGTTGGTCACGCTGGTCTCGAACTCCAGACCTCAGGTGATTCACCCACCTTGGCCTCCCAAAGTGCTGGGATTACAGGCATGAGCCACCACACCTGGGCTTGTGTGTGTGTGTGTGTGTTTTTTTTCCCCCAAAGAGATTTCAGAGTCTCTGGCCTTGGACTCAGGGGCTCAGATGATCCTCTGATCCTTCCGCCTCAGCCTTGCCAGTAGCTGTGACTACAGGTGTGCATCACTGCACCTGGCAAGGGAGACTTTTAAAAATAAGTCCAGACAGTAAATATTTTCAGTTTAGCAGACTATTTACAATTTCTTCTGTCTATTATTCTTTTTTCATTTTGTTTTGTTTTTATACCTTTTAAAAATGTAAGAAGCCATTCTTAGCTTGAGGGCTATACAGAAGCTGTATGTGGGCTCAATTTGGTTTAGTCTACAATTTGTTTACCCCGGTCTAGACTTTAAGCTTTTGACCCCAGTGCACATGACTACTTAACAAAATCCAAACCACCTGCACATCCCTGAAAAGTCTGTAGAAAGGACCAAAGGCATATGGAAATTGAGAATTAATTGTCATATTTCTGTGGTTTTGTTCCTATAGGAACAATGATATAACAAAATTAAAAAAGTAATTTAAGTCATCTATAATTCTACCACCCTAGCACAATAGCCAAATCCAAATTACTTTCCAATCCTGGCCTTTATGCAGCATATTTTAAGAACAGTAATTTTTAATGTATTTTCAGCGTGTAAAAATAACTTCAGCATTTCTAATTTTAAAATCTCATTAACATTTTTTATATTTTAATAGAATATTAAAAAATTTATCGGTTGAATTCCAATCATGCAGCTTCACGAGAGCTGTTGCTTTCCCCCCTCTAATCACATAACATTTGAGCAGCATTTTTCGGCTGATAACTACAAATCAAGAGAGAATAGAGATCCAAAAGAGGGAGAAGAGGTGTGTAATAAAGAGCATATGAGGATTGAGAAAGATGAAAAGATGGGATTAGTGTGGAACAGAATTGTTAAAGTGGTACATTTCCTACCTAAAAGATCAATTTTTACTTAAGGTTTCGTTCAAACTTTTGGCCTTCTGTGTCATTCCTGTTTTTGGTTTTGTTGGTGCAGAATTACTTTTAGTTTCTTTATTATTTTTCTTAAGACTGGTGATGTTTGTACTTTATCACCACTCTTCCTTAGCTTTGCCTCCCTGTCCACAGCTATTTTCTCTAGCTATGGTTAAGGTTGTATCCCCCTTCCCTTCCTTTATATCTTTTCATTTGCCTATCAACCTTCTCAAATATTTTGTTTGTGAATGAAAATACATTTTGTAATTTAGGAAACAACCCACAATACCATTATGCTGTGGTCTGGGGCCCTGGGTGGTCCCTGACACCCTTTCAGAGAGTCCCTGGAGTCACAGATATTTTCAAAAAATGCTAAGGTTTATTTATTAACTTTTCTTTTCTTGAATTGATGCATGTTTTAAAAAATTTCTCAGTTTAAACTTCTAAAATGGTAAAAATATACCATATATATCATCCACATAAACAAAAGCTCATTGATGTTCTCAATCATTTTTAGCAGTGTAAAGGCATCCAGAGACCAAAAAGTTTGAGAATGGCTAATGTATTTCATCAGCAAACTAAAAACATTTCTTAAGCAGCTTTGTATTTTCAGTCCCAGTACTGGTTGTATAGAATCTGTGGCAGAACTTTCCCTCACAGTTTAGAGGTGAAAACATACTTCTCAATGGATAAGTACAGTTGGAGTCAGTAAGTGCAGAGATTGTACACATCATGGGAGTCCAGAGGAAACTATACTTAACTTGTGATTATGTTACTGGTGATAGGGGAGGGGTCAATGAGAGGCTGGAACCACGTTTATTAAGCCTTCCTAGGAGGTGACCACTGAACCAATTATTTTAAAAATCAGAATGAGGCAGGTGAAGGATTGTTGTAGGAGGCCTTCTAGACGAAGCAGCAGGAGCAAAGACAGGGAAGCAAAGAGTGCACTATGTACAGGCAAACACAAGCAGGCCTCTGTTACTGCATGCAGGATGGGTTTAAAGAGTAGTGGCGATGAGGCTGGATATATGGCAGGGAACAGATCTTAGAGAGCTAATTTTAGCCTTTTAGGAGTTCAGACTCTATCCTTAAAGGGAAACCCCACCTTTCTTTCTTTATTTTTGAGCACATATGTGGTATTAATTCATCTTTCTATATGTGAAGAATTTGGCTTATTAAAATAATATTAATTATTGGGTATCAGACCCATCTGTAAACAGAAAAATAAAGTTAAGTGTTTTCTTAGGAAACGGAATGTAACCGTACTAAAACATTGTACAGCCATGGTTTCAACCAACTGTGAATGGAAAATGTTTGGGAAAAAAACAAGAAAGAAAAAAAAAAACAGTAAAACAACCATTTATGTACATTTACATTGTATTAGGTAGTATAAGTAACCCGGAAAGATAAAGTATATAGGAGGATGTGCTAGCTTACATGCAAATACTACTCTATTTTATATAAGAGACTTGAGCACTTGGATTGTGGTATCTATGGGGGTTCCTGGAACGAGTCCTCAAGGGACAGCTGTAGTAGGCTTAATAGGAAGAAATTGTGTGGTAAATATTCACCATCCATTTAGTTCTAATGGGCAGTAGTAATTATGGGTTTTCTTGTTGAAGCTAATGAAGGTAAAAAAATATGTCCTTTTTTTAAAGACTAAGTTGAGAACTACTAGCGCTAAAAGCAGTACAGGCATGAAAGGAAAAATGACAAGCTACAAATAAATAGTAGTAAAGTGAACCCTAAACCTTTAAATTCTCAACTTAGTATAAATGACAAAACATGTTACCAAATCTGCATCATTTTTATTGCCACCATTTAAATTTAACTGATGGTTTCTTACAACTAGCACACTACAAAAAAATAAATAAAGAACAGAAATGTATTTCCCACAGTCTGGGAAGTTCAAGGTCAGTAAGTTAGCACCTTGGTCACTCTGCTTCTAGGATGGCACCTTGAATAGCGCAGGTGTTTTTAAGAAATTTTGCCTTTCACACCTTTGAAATAATTTGAGCTGGGCACAGTGGCTCACACTTGTAATCTCAGCACTTTGGGAGGCTGAGGCAGGTGTATTACTTAAGCCCATGGGTTAGACACCAGCATGGGCAACATGGCAAAATGCTGTTTCTACAAAAAATACAAAAATTAGCTGGGCATGGTGTTGTGTGTTTGTGGTCCCAGCTACTCAAGAGGCTGAGGGAAGAAGATCACTTGAGCCTGGGACATCGAGGCTGCAGTGAGTTGTAATCGTGCCACTGCACTCCAGCCTGGGTGAGACCCTGTCTCAAAAAAAAAAAAAAAAAAAAAAAAAAAAAGAATTTGAGTGATATAGGCTTTTTATTACCATGTATGGTACTGTTACTGAATGCTGAAAAAAACTGAAAGTTTTATCAGCATTATTCACCATAGCCAAAAAGTAGAAGTAACCCAAGTATCTATCAGCTGAGAAATGAATAAATACAGTGTGGTATATCCATGTAATGCAATATTTGCCAATGAAAAGGAATATATGTTTTCTACATGGATGAGCCTTGAAAATGTTATGTTAAATGAAAGAAACCAATCAAAGAAGACTATATATTGTATGATTCCAGTTACAGTCATGTGTCATTACTTAGCAACAGGATATGTTCTGAGAATAGGGTGATTTTGTTGTGTGAACATCATAGACTGTACACAACCCTAGATGGTATAGCCTACTATATATACTACGTAGGTTATATGGGTTAGCCTGTTGCTCTTAGGCTACAAACCTGTATAGCATGTTACTGTACTGAATACTATAGGCAGTTGTGACAAAATGGCAAGTGTTTGGGTATCTAAACATAAAAAAGTACAGTAAAACATCAAACATCTTTAATGTATGAAGCATTAAAAATGGTACACCTATATGGGACACTTACCATGAATAGAGCTTGCAGGACTAGAAGTTTCTCTGGATGAGTCAGTGGGTGAGTGGTAAATGAATACGAAGGTCTCAGACAATGATGTACACTACTATGGATTTAATAAACACCGTACACTTAAGCTACACTAAATTTATTTAAAAATTTTTTATTCAATAACAAATTAAGCTCAGCTTACTGTAACTTCATGAACTTTTAGAATTTTTAAACTTTTTGATTCTTTTGTAATAACACCTAGCTTAAAATATAAACATATTGTACAGCTGTACAAAAACATTAAAAAGTCCCATAAGCTTTTTGCTATTTAAAATTTATTTTTACGTTTTAAACTTTGTTGTTAAAAACTAAGGCAAACACACATTAACCTAGGCGTACACAAGGTCAGGATCATCATCATCACTGTCTTTAACCTCTGTATCTTGTCCCACTGGAGGCTCTTCGGGGCAATAACACACATGGATAATGATAAAAAGTATAGTATAATAATGCATAAAACAGTAACATAGTCATTACTATTATCAAGTGTTATTTACTGTACATAATTGTATGTGCTGTGCTTTTATATGATTGGCATTGCAGTAGGTTTGTTTACACCAGCATCATCACAAACATATGAGTAATATATTACATTATGATGACTGTGACACTACTAGGCAATAGGAATTTTTCAGTTTCATTATAGTCTTTTAGGGCCACTATCATATATGAGATCCGTTGTTGACCAAAACGTTGTATGAGCTGCATAACTGCATAGGCAAATCCATGGAGACGGAAAGTAGATTAATGGTTGTCCAAGACTGGGGAAGAAGGAGGTTGGGAAATGGGGAATGATTGCTTGCTAATGGCTATGGGAGGATTTCTTTTGGGGGGTGATGAAAATGTTCTAAAGTCGATTGTGGCAAAGGTTGCACAACCTTATATGTGTACCAAAAACCACCGAATTGTGCACTTTAAATAGGTGAATTGTATGGCATATGAGTTACCCCTCTATAAAGCTGTTTGATCTATCTGTATTTCAACAGTTAGAGTGGTAACTTGAATATTGAGAAGTTTGAAAATACATGTTGTGAGGGAAGGTAAAACGCCAAAGACTACATTTTACCAGTGTATGTCTAATCAAAACTATTCTATAAAACTCCTTCCTAATTTGAATAGAGTGATTTTTTTCCTTTGAAGGTAAAAATCCTCTATATCTTTTACCATTTTATTAATATTTAATTCCTGCTTCTTTCTCTCTGGAGAAACTTTGGATTCAGACAGAGCTCATTCTATATTGACCTGACAAGGTCTCAGAGACTAGTACTGTTGCAGCTAATGAGTCAAGTGGACACTCATGCTGGCTGAGTTCCCAATACTATTCTTACATTAGGGCAAATGGCATGAGGACAATGCATTCAATGTATCAGGCACAAAGAGGTTTTTCTTCCTAATTGACCATGTGTGTCCTCTTTTCTTTGAGTAATAGAAGGAAAATCTCCCAACCATGACTTCTGGAATTCCTTCCTTTCCCTCTCCTAGTACCCAAGGTTATGAGCGTAGGCAAGGCTTTTGTTCCAAAGCTGTCATCTCCTTTTATCAATTTCTCCTTTTCATTCCTTTTAGGTTTCCAAGCCTCAGAGCAGAAGGTTGTGACTAGTGAGCCTTTCTGATTTGTTTACTCATTCAGGCACACACAGTGAACAGCTGGGAGTCTAGCCAGTTTTATTATACTGTTGCTTGTCTCAGTGATTCCCAAGTGAGTCAGTGAGACCTTAGGTCTAACTCTGACCATCCATTTGGTTAGTGGTTTGGGTAGGCTGTGGACTGGGAGGCTTTTTGAACTCTTACATAGTAGCTTTTGAACCCTTACCCTTTTGTTCTGCAGGACAGAATGAAAGTCTGCTTGGGAACTCCTGAAAAGACTCCCATCTTCAAACAAACACTATATTTAATTCCAAGCTAGGACAATTTCTTTCTTTCCTTTTCCTATTGAAGAGTAGTCTGTTTGTGAGATCTTCATTTCCATACCCTGGTTTCTCCACAGCCCTGTTTCAATTAGCTTTTATTTCCATTGATTTGTCAGATCTGTTTACCAGAAGTACATTCTTAGATTGAGAACCTCCTTCATGCCAAAACCTTGTGTCCTCTTTTGACTTAACTTTATGTGATAATATTCCTGACAACTCCTTCCTTCTCAGAACTCAATCTTTTCTTGAGTGGAACTCAACTGATGCTTATTGGATTTGACTATATTTTTCACAGTGTAGCATCCAGGCTAACTCTTACCTTTCAGCTGATTCATCTTTGTTTCTTGCATTGAACTACACATTCCTCACATTCTCTAATCAGAGTATTCTCTGAAGGCTCTACATGCATTACATCTTGTTTGTATTTAGACCTTGTGGTCCAGGAGAGTGGATATGTCCAAGAGGTTAAAGGTATGCAAAGAATGGATATTGGTGCCAAGTGGACTGCTTCTGCCATTGAGTGTAATATGGCAGTCACCATAAGAATCAATTACACAGCTTTCAACTAGTCAGTAGTCCAATTTTTCAGTTGTGCAGTACCTTAAGCCAGAGTTTCTAGACTTTAGAGAGCTCAGAATCACTAAGGGTAGCGGTTTAAAATAGATTTCTGGAACTCCTCCAAATCTGTGATTTAAACTGTCTTGAAGTTGGGCCCAGGAATCTGCATTTTTGAAAAGCACCCAAGTGTTTCTGATGGAGTTGGTTCAGGCATCATTCTAGGAGGAAACAATGTCATAACGACCTTTCCTTTAGTAATAGGCTCCATCCCTAGAGATTTAGAACTAAGAGTAATTTGCAAAATGTAGTATAAGTTGCCACAATATAATTACCTGTGAAGTAAAAACACTACTCATCATCTTATGTTTGTTCATCCTCACCTTGGGAACAAGTATGTTTGTTACCATTCTTTACAGAAAAGATCCAAAAGAAGCAGGGATACCAGCTTTCATGAGCAGTGTATTTTCACCTTCATAGGAGTTTCAGAATCATCTGTAAGAGGCCTGGAATCCAGAGGCACCCAAGGGAATTAGCAACAAGAAATACATAGTAAGTAGGTTAGTTAATGAGGCTATGGTGTTAGTATTGTTTTACATTGTTTAAGATACTCTACTATGCCTACATTTTGGGGAAAATGTGTATCTTGTGACATTTGTACTTGGTTTGGTTTGATTTCATACCCTGCCTGCTATCCACAAGCTTGCTTTATATTCTTTCTGGGGTGAAAGCCCCTCAGAATCATGTGAATAACTGCCGGGCCACAAAGCTGACTTCTCCATCTTGGCATCACAGGGTGGGGAAGACTAGCTTATTTCTTTTCTTTCTTTCTTTTTTTTTTTGAGACAGAGTCTCACTTGGTTGTTCAGGCTGGAGTGCAGTGGCACGGTCTCGGCTCACTGCAGCCTCCACCTCCTAAGTCCAAGGGATTCTCCTGCCTCAGCCTCCCGAGTACCTGGGACTACAGACATGCACCACCACGCCCAGCTAATTTTTGTATTTTTAGTAGAGATGGGATTTCACCATGTTGGCCAGGATGGTCTCGATCTCTTGACTTCGTGATCCTTTTGCCTCAGCCTCCAAAAGTGCTGGGATTACAGGCGTGAGCCACTGCACCTGGCCCCAAGACTAGTTTATTTCTAGCTGCAGGAACTAGTTCTCTTGTTTAGGCCATTTAGTCTAATGAGTAAAAAGAATTCAGAAAAAACGGGCTTGTTTCCATACAGCAACTTCTTTGGGAGGTAAAGAAAAAGAATCTTAGGCTCAGAAGTCAAGCTATCTGTGGTTCACATCTGCTTTGGGAGTTAACACCTCCTTGCGCTGTGTCTCATTGATGGTTGTCACTTTCTGTTACGAGAGAGATTGGGTCCCATGTGAGGTCACTAGTATTATAATGTAGAAGTGGTTTTTAGTTCAGAGGAGCAGCTTGTCAACAGCTTGTATTTTTAAATGTTGTACTGGGAGGAAGTATACTGTATTCATAGAGTATGTGCTTCTTTATTAGTGATCTTAATGCACCTATGAGCAGTTCGACATCCCCTAATTATTTCTAGTGCTATGGATTCCATTTGCTGCTAGGTGACAATGTGGATAGTTGGGACGCAAAACTGTGATTAAGAAGCTATTAGTTGGCCCGGCACGGTGGCTCACGCCTGTAATCCCAGCACTTTGGGAGGCCGAGGCAAGTAGATCACCTGAGGTCAGGGGTTCGAGACCAGCCTGGACAACATGGTGAAACCCCCTTTCTACTTAAAAAAAAAAAAAAAGCCAGGTGTGGTGGCACATGCCTGTAGTCCCAGCTACTTGAGACGCTGAGACAGGAGAATTACTTGAACCTGGGAGGTGGAGGCTGCAGTGAGCCAAGATCACACCACTGCACTCCATCCTGGGTAAGACAAGAGCAAAACTCCATCTCAAAAAAAATAAAAATAAAAATAAAAGCTATTAGATACAGTCAGGATAACTGGATTTCAGCTTTTGTGTGGCTAGACTCAGAGTGTAGGGGGGCTTTCAGAGTGCTTGTTAAATGCTCTAGGTTAAATCAGGAAGAGGGAAAGCTAGCAGAAATTGTTTAATCAGAATAGTTTGGTTGAACTCACACAAGCTTATCTTTTTAGATGTTGTGAAATTCTTTGCAACTGTATAATTCCAGATTGTTCAGATGTATTTCCAATGCCAGAGATAGTGTTGTGGCTACCTCCATAGCAAGCCTGAAAGTACCCCAGGGCTGGCCTCTTTATGGTACTTGCAAGTAGAGGATAAAAGATGTATCTTTTTGTATCTTGGATACTGGTGACCCTTGGCAATAATCTCCATCTCTCTTGAGGGAGTCAGGATGCCAAGCAAATTTTGAGGAACAGATAATAGAATGATGATATGAATCAAAACAAGGGCCAAGAATCCCAAGTTTACTTCTTCTTTCCATTCTCCAGAACCGAGGATTGCAGTTTCCACATTCTTTTTTTTTCAGTTTTAACAACGTCTCCTTTTTCATAATCATACGATGGGAATTCACGTGTATCAAAGAGATTACTTGGACATTACCACCTCCAAGAGAGGTCATGGTAGATGGCCTTACTGTTGAAAATGTGGTCCATGGATCAGCAGAAGCAGCAGCAGCATTACCTGGGAGTTTGTTAGGATTTCATAATCTCAGGCCCCACTCTAGACCTACTGAATCAGGATCTGTATTTTAACAAGATCCTCAGGTGATTTGCATGCATGTTAAAGTTTGAGGAGCATTGGTAGAGGGAACTGTGGCTATTTATTTTATTGGTCATGTGTGCACTGATTTCCTGACCTCTCTGAATTATTAAAATGACTGTGAACTTACTAGAACTACTACATATTGGTGTGAGAGAAGTGTTTATATGTGAAGGTGGTTGACTTCCATGCAGGAACCGTGTAACACCCAGCCTAAACAGTTTCTGATGAGGTTGTCTTTAACCTAGGAAACTGAAAGATAATGTTGTCGTGTTTTTGATGTTTGACTACTGTCCTGCTCAAGTTCATAAACATGTCCAGGAGATGGGGAGCAATTTACTACTTTTCATTTGCAAAACAAGCATCTTTACTATAAGTAGCAAATAGTCTATTTTAAAGCTCAAAAGATAATTTTTAAATGAGGATTTGTTTGCATGAAGTTTGTAGATGTTGGAAAAAGGTGACTTTGTCTAATTATTCTAATATATGAAGTTTAAAGGAATCAAGAGAATGTAAAAAACGGAGGCAGTAAAACATAGAGTCTTCTTTAAGTCACAACTGTGACAGGGTCTCTTTGAGAGGCATCAGAAGTGTCAAATGACCATTGGTGAGGAAATGGTACGTTTACAGTTCTGGTTCATAGTTTTCTAAGTCTGTGGATAAAGAAAGACCCAAGACTCTGACAGAAGCTAACTCACAGATTGCTTTTCTGCTTGTGTCTCTCTCTCTTTTTTTTTTTTTTTCCGAGACAGAGTCTTGCTTTGTTGCCAGACTGGAGTGTAGTGGCGCCATCTTAAGTTCAAGTGATTCTCCTGCCTCAGCCTCCCAAGTAGCTGGGACTACAAGCGTGCACCACCACATCCACCTAACTTTTGTATTTTTAGTACAGACAGAGTTTTACCATGTTAGCTAGGATGGTTTCGATCTCTTGACCTCGTGATCCGCCCGTCTTGGCCTCCCAAAGTGCTAGGATTACAGGTGTGAGCCACCGCACCTGGCCTTGTGTCTCTTTTTGTAGAGAATGTGCTTCCTGTTCAGTGAAGAGTCAGGTGACAGACAGTAACATAATCACTGAAGCCTGGACTTTTTATTTCGTTTTTTTGTTTGTTTGATTTTGTTTTTTGTCACTCTGACCTTTCGGGAGCATGGCATTGTTTTCTGGCTGCTTTAGGCATTTGGCTCTTGCTGATGCACATAACACGGGGTCACACCAGGTTCATGCTGCTGCAGGTCCTTTCTCCTAGACTTTAAGAAGATGACATTTTATGTTAGGATGCAGTACACATGTCATTCAAAGGCCGTTCTGCAGCTCCTGGAGCACAAAGACTTGCTGACTTTGCCATGATTGCATGCACATTTTTGAAAAGTCAAATGCATGTATAAAACAGTTTGTCAGGCTGGTATTGGAGGAAAACAAGAACAAGTTGAAATCAGTTGTTTGGGAAGAATATTTTGGCATGGTTTCTCTGAAGTTGAGTAAACCTAATTTGCCCTGTGTACCCATCTGGGCACACAGTAGCAGTCCTTCTGCCTACAGGAGTTTGCACACATTAGACAAGTTACTAGTCTGAATCTCCAAGACACAGATAGACGGCTCTGTGTGTGTATGTATTTGTGTTTATACGCTGTAACATGTTATTCTGTATACAGTATTAAAGGCAGAGCCCTCCCCTGAGATACATTGCTTTCTTCAGAGAGCTTCCCTATAGTCTGCCCTGATAGCACCTTCTACTCCTTTTAAGGCTAGTACAGGAGCCCCTCTTCTTGTCTGTTTGACCTGGACACTTTCATAGCCATGTCATTCTA
The DNA here is from genome assembly GCF_002776525.5 of Piliocolobus tephrosceles. Lineage (NCBI taxonomy): Eukaryota > Metazoa > Chordata > Mammalia > Primates > Cercopithecidae > Piliocolobus > Piliocolobus tephrosceles. Next base: position 546,940 of record NW_022291865.1, read on the forward strand.
AGGGTTCAAGTCTGACCCAGATAAGCCTTATGGCCCAGGCTGCTTGTCTGAAGTCTCCCAAGAGCAGAGTTTTGCAGAGGTAAAGTGAGGCTTTGCTAAAGGCACTTCAGAATTTTTCTACAAAGTTTGCTGTTCCTACAGGTGAGGGTAGCTGTTCTTTTTCTCCCCTTAGGTTTACTTTACTCTCACTTATCAACTCTGGCAAAGTGGATTTAACCATCAGAAGTATTCTTTATTTCAGAGAACAAAGTGGTTTTATTGAACTTCTTGTTGTCTCACTAGCTTTTGTGAAGAAAAAAAATCCTGTATGTTCCGTACTAAAATGATAGCATTATAATTTTGCATCATTACCTTATTTGATTAACTGTTATCAGTCAGTCTACAAATAAACTCTTCTAGACATCCATTCTCTATTTTGTCTGTTGATTCACTATCTTTTTTTTTTTTGTACTTTCCAAAGTAGACCCCACATTATCTGCTTTTTGTACTTTCCAAAGCAGACCCCACATTTTTTGTATGAAGCATCAGTAAGGATGAGATATGGCAAGAGTTACTCACCATCATCCCTGCTTCTCACTGCCTCCTTTCTTGCTCCTGACATTTTTCAGTGAGTAGTTCCCCTGCGTGACAGCTGGAATACAGAGTGGTGACTGTCTGCACATTGACCTTAAGAACACATGTGTGGTGTATGAAATGGGCTGGCCAAGGACTGCCCTCCTGCAAGTTCCCTTCTACAAAATTTAAAGATACACACTACTAGGCCAGGTGTGGTGGCCTCACTTACAGAGTGCTGTAATCCCAGCACTTTGGGAGGCTGAGGCGGGTGGATCGCTTGAGGTCAGGAGTAAAAGACCAGCCTGGCCAACACAGTGAAACCCTGTCTCTACTAAAAATACAAAAATTAGCTGGGTGTGGTGGCTCATGCCTGTAGTCCCAGCTACCCAGGAGACTGAGGCAGGAGAATTGCTTGAACCCAGGAGGCGGAAGTTGCAGTGAACCAAGATCACACCATTGTACTCCAGCCTGGGCAACAGAGCAAGACTCTGTCTAAAAAAAAAAAAAAAATACACTGTACTAGATTGATCCTTCAGTAATACACTGGAGCATTTGTTTCAGGTTGTTAAATGAGTGGGCTTATGCTACTACAATTGCTTTAGTGTTTATATAGCAAAAGTGCGGCATTGTGATTAAATGGATCACCCTGAGCTGGAATGATGGACATAATTTAATTTACTCTTTTTCTTTTTTTGTGTGATGGTGTTTCACTTATGTTGCCCAGGCTGGAGTGCAATGGCATGATCTTGGCTCACCTCAACCTCTGCCTCCCGGCTTCAAGTGATTCTCTTGCCTCAGCCTCCTGAGTAGCGGGGATTTCAGGCATTTACCACCAGGCCTGGCTAATTTTGTACTTTTGGGAGAGACAAGCTTTCTCCATGTTGGTCAGGCTAGTCTCAATCTCCTGACCTCAGGTGATACGCCCACCTCGGCCTCCCAAAGTGTTGGGATTATAGGCCCACCCTATAATCACCCTCACCACCGGGTGAGCCACCGCACCCAGCCAATTTACTCTTATGTAGTAAGAGTAAGTCAGCCTTTCTGGAGTCTGTTTAGGATGGAAGTGGGCTTTCAAGGCCAGGCTATATCCAGTCAGGTGTCCCTCTGAGTGCAGCATACAGTTGGAAGGACTAGGGCAAGAAAGGGGAGAAAGTATAGGAGCAGTTCCTTTATCTCAGTGGGTTTCCATTTGGCCATGCCAGGAGGGAATAAAGTAATTGAACTCTGGGAAAGCTACAGAATCTTGCTGCAGGGGGTACATTTGAGGAGAAGCCTGAAAATTAAATGAAGGTAAGAAAATGCAAGAAAGAAGAAGAGGCACAGGTGAATCAGAGCTCCTTCAGCAACATCTGACAGGGGCTTCCTTTTGGGCATGAAGCTCAGGGTTAATTTTTAAAGTCATGCTAAACAGAAACTGAATTCAAGCCAGGCGAGTTGGCTCACACCTGTAATCCCATTACTTTGGGAGGCCAAGGTGGGAGGATCGCTGTAACCCAGGAGTTTGAGACCATCCTGGGCAACATAGTGAGACGTTAGCTCTACAAAAAATTTTTTTAAAATTAGTCAAGTGTCGTGGTGCATGTCTGTGGTCCCAGCTACTCAGGAAACTGGGGCAGGAGGATCTCTTGAGCCCAGGAGGTTGAGGGTGCAGTGAGCCATGATTATACCACTGCACTCCAGCCTGGGCAACAGAGCAAGACTTTGACTCAAAGAAAAAAAAAAAAGAATGAATCCCCTGGAGGTGCTCGTTAGATGAATGGAGTTTAAGTCCTGTCCCTTAGAAATTCTGATGAGGTCTCAGATGGACTCGTGGAATCTGTATGTTTTCTTTTTTTTTTTTTTTTTTTTTTTTTTT